>NC_086003.1:1612500-1752500 GCF_030014385.1 Trichomycterus rosablanca
CAGAGGATTTACAGTAGACAACTGGAAAAGGAAGGCGGGGCTAATTTTAAAAGGGGGAGGGGCTTAGATCTAGCTGTAAATCGAATGCAGCGACTGGCACACACCTCCAGGCAGCGGTCCTGCCATCTCCGCGCCAGCATCTCCAGCAGCGGCGGCCTGAACTTCTCCAGCCCCAGCAGGTCGGGAAGCATCACGCAGTGCATGGCGGCCAGCTGACTCCAACCTGACAGAAGCACACACAAGCACGGGGGGTCAGAACGCCAACGGGGCGACGTCGCGGCTTACCGGAACGCGCTTACAAACCGGCTCTTAATCATCAAACTTCCTTATAGGGTCAGATGTCTGGCGTGTCTTCCCAATGCTGGGATTCAAACCCTTAACCTTCTGGTCGGTAACCCAGACTGGAGAATGATCTATGGTTCAATTATCAAAAAATATCTTTAATTATATCATTACATTATATATCGTTATCAACTGGATCTCGATCGTATCTGATTCCAAAATTGTGGGTGTTAATACAGATTTGGCCCCCGTTTTGCAGCTATAACAGGCTCCACTCTCCAGGTCTCCAAGATTCTGAAGACCTGGATCCCAATCAATTGTTTAGTTTAACCCAAACTGGTTCAAACTGTTCGCGGTCAGGGCTTCATCTACACCTGACCCTGAGAAGGATTTTAGGAATTTAGGTCATCGATAGTCCAAAGCTCCACCCACTAGGCTACCGCTGTCCTTCGAATTCCAGCCGCGCTATCGGTCAGCCGGGCAAAGTCTTAGGGCAGGGTGGTGACCGAAGCCCTGCGATGGATCGGCGTCCCCATCTGGGGTTTTCGGGACCCACCGCGGTCCTGACCAGGATGAAAAATACAAAACAGCAAAGCTTAGTGTTGTATCACTTCATTTCTTTTTATGTTCATGCTGTAATGTTGCGTCAGCCTGGTCAGGGTTGCGGTGGGTCCGGTTTCCTCTGAATCACTGGGGGCAATGCAGGACGCCAATCTATTGCGGGGCCTCGGACACTCCTCCCACCCTCGGACACAGCCAATCATGTCTGAACTGAAATGACTGGATGGAAATTGCATTTCATTTCTTTCTATGTTCATGTTTTACTATCGCTTTAGCCTGGTCAAGGTTGCAGTGGGTCCGGTTTCCTCTGAATCACCGGGGGCAAAGCGGGACGCCAATCTATTGCGGGGCCTCGGACACTCCTCCCACCCTCAGACACAGCCAATCATGTCTAAACGTCTAAATCAAATGCCCGACCAACAGTGGGTAGAGCTCTGAGCTATCAATCAGGAGACTGTGGGTTCAAATCCAGCCTCTGCTCCTCTGCTATGCAGCCACTGTTGGGCCCTTAAGCCTGTCTGCTCCAGGGGCGGCGTACAATTACTGACCCTGAGGTCTGACCCCCGGTTTATTTAACTATAAGTCTCAGTCGGTGTTCCGATTCATCCCAGAGCTGTTGAGCGGGATGATGAACGTTTGATGAATAAGAGCCGACACGTTTGGATCCCTCAGCCTTGGAGAAGCTCATAACTAAACATCCGAATCACGGAGGAGAGGGCGGCAGGTCGGGTAGGTCAGGCGAGTACTAACGAGCGTGAGGAATTCTGGGAAGGAAAGAAAAAGAGGTTTTAAAACACAGAGAGCCGTCACATATATCAGAAATATATGGAGACGCTTCTGAGATGGCACCGTGTCACATGATCTACAGACCGGGCGAATAAACGACGACCACATTTCAAAGAAACTCTCAGAATTTCTTGTGAAATCGAACAGAATTGTACAGATACTCACCTGGAGGACGGAAAACATCTGGAAATCATTTACAGATTTATAAAAACATTACACAGAAATACTATAAATAACACATAATAAATTATATATAATATTATAATGCTGTCAGGCGCCCGGGTGCCAGCCCACTATAGGTCAGGGATTTAGATTCTGTCTTAGGGTGGGGGAGAGAATCCAGAATGCCCTTGATGGAATTCGAACCCGGCTCTAAGAGGCCGCCGCACCGCCCACCTGTATCAAGTTCATCCTGAAAGGTCAAGAAAGTCACCCAGGTGAACATACTAAAGTGTAAGCAGTGATTTACAATGGAAAACGCATTTAAATACAATTTGGAAACGAACGATGGACGAGGTTCAAAGAAAACCCATCAAACGTTTCTAATCCCTGAAAACATCCAAAAACAAACAGGCTTAAATAATGAATCCATTTTTTCACTGAGCTGGAAGGAGATCAAACAATTACGACACAAGAGGAAGATAAACAGTGTGTGTGTGTGTGTGTGTGTGTGTGCGTAGTGATGGGCATTCTCCGGAATCATAGGGCGCAGTGCGACAACACGCCCTGTCAGGGGCGTCGATCATCGGACAGCCAATGATCCATTGCCTTTCATTACACACAGACTTTGAAGTACGTCTGTGGGAATTTAGGTCATCGATAGTCCAAAGCTCCACCCACTGGGCTACCGCTACCGGAAGCTGAACACAGGCGCTCGGGGGTGGTGCGGCGGCCTCCTAGATCCGGGTTCGGATTCCAGCTGTGCCATCGGTCAGACGGGCAAAGTCTTAGGGCGTCCCGTCTAGACTATCCCTGCCTTGCAGTTGGGGTTTCCGGATGAACCTGACCCACCGCGAGCAAGGCCCCTAACCCTGTCTGCTCCAGGGGCGCTGTACAATTACTGACCCTGCGCTCGACCCCTTCCGTCTCCAGTGTGGCATCAGGACGTCGCCAGTACTGCGACCTCGAGCTCTCGGGTTCGAATCCCAGCTCTGCTATCAGTCGACCGGGCGCCTACGGCCTCGGCCTTCCTCGACCGGGAGTGGGGGAGGCACCAGCGACAAGTGAGAGAAGAAAGCTTTAACTAGGCACTACTGGATTGGGTAAAAAAGAGCGGGAAAACTCTGTTGGTTGCTCCGCATCCGTATGCCGTGTTTGTCGTTTTTTGAAAACAGAGAAAAGTCGTGTCGCACTGAATGCTGGGATTGATCTTCAGCGTTGAGGAGGCGTCGGACGCTCCCTCGTTACTCAGTCGGATCATCACTCAGAATTAAGGCGCCTCAGTAGGAGCATTTTAAGGGATCTAAGAATTTAGACACGCCCTCTTCCCGGGAGTGTAGGATGACATAAAATGTAGAGAGACAGACACGCTCGGGTTCACTTTTTTACTCGACTAGTTGAATTTTTGTACCAATCACTGGTTGGTACATGTGGCTTGGTAAGCATGCTGATCAGGTTGTGTGTACACACAACACGACAAGAAATCAAACACAGACACACACACACACACACACACACACACACACCTACAGAAAAACGGCACATCGGGACCAAACCAGACGGGACGACAAACAAACACATTCACTAAACGGGAGAGAAATAAAGGCAGCACAAGGCAGATGTGATCACACACAACAGAGCGTGAGAGGAGCGAGAAAAGAAAGTAAAGTAGGTGTGGGTTTATTTTTATTATTATTTTCTTTTCTTAAAGAGACCAGTACCTTCGTTTACGGAGGGAGAGGAATGAAAGGTGGAGGTGACGTGAGGCGCCCCGGTGCCCGGTGCGAAAGTGGTGGAGGAAGCCGCGGCGGCGGTGGCAGCAGCAGCTTGCAAAGGAGAGGAACAACAAAAAGACGTAAAAGGAAAGAGCGAAGGAGTGAAGGAAGGAGGACCGGTGGCCTCCGTCAGCGCCGGAGGGACGAGAGAGAGAATAAAGCAGTTAGTTTAAAAGAAATAAATAAAGAGACGCAGACAGAGTCGCACACTGAAGACGTCTACAGACCTCAAACTATACCTCTAATTAATCTTTTTTTATTAATAAATACACTATAGGGACAAGTATTTGGACACCTGACCATGGGCCAGTGAGACAGGATCTTTCTGTAGTCTGTCATTAGAATTAGTTTTTTTTTTTTTCTATTTTATTTATTCATTTTCTCCCAATTTATCGTAGCCAATTCATCTTCCGCTGCTGGTGGATCCCTGATTGCAGTCGAGGTGGGTATATTGCTGCTCACGCCTCCTCCGACCCGTGCGCAGCCCTTAGCGGAACCCTTTTTCACCCATGCATTCTGCACAGGCGCCTCTATATCTGCTAATCAGGGTCCTTACACAGCGTTTGAAGACCCCACCCACATAGCAGAGACGTGTCTGCTGCAGGCACTGCCAGTTATGCCTGCTAGATGCTGTCCAGAATCTCGGCGCTGGTGTGCTAGCGGAATATCCCGCTGCGCCACCTGGGCACCAAACTCTTTTTTTTTTTTTAAGCGACCCACATCTTGTCCATGATTTTTCACCTAACATAAAGCCTCCACAAGGGGGCGTTCACGTACGAGTTTATTGAATTATTATTAAACACAATCTTTATCAGACAGATTCTGTATCTCAGTGAGGCTTTTAACCCTCAAGCACTCAGTTTTAAGCCTTGACGAAACACAAAAAGCTGTAAATTCGCTTAACGTACACAATTCTACTCCATAAAAGAAAGTTCTATTGACTGAAGCAAACGTTCACGACTGGAGGAACAAAAAACACGACCTGCAGCCTTCATCCCAACTCTAGATTTGAACCTCGGTTAAGAACAACACTTATTAAGACGCCGTACGAGCCGTTTTCACCGACCGATCACGATCGATAGCAGAGGGAAGCGCGTATGGACGGGAGGAGGAGGCGGCGAGGTAAGCGGCTACGCGCGTTAAATAACTTTCATTATGTCATCATGTTTAAAGAGCGAGGGGACGATCGATGGGCTCGACGCTTTAGCTTCTTTCTAATTCGCCGCCGCGTTTAACCTCTTTTTGTCCCTTAAACCGGGATCCGCGGTCCGTCCAGCACGGCGTGCAGATTCAGAGGACGGGCACGCGTCGGACTCGGACTCTCGCGGAGTCGGGCGGTGATTTTTATTATCATATGAAAGAGAAGAGAGAAAGAAGCGAGTCCTTCTGGCGAGAGAGGCCGAACAATAGCGCGAGCCACGTGGCGACACGCTTCCTCACACTTCCTCTCCGAGGGCGCGAACAGAAGCGTGGCACGAGTAAGTGAACACAAATGATCCCGCGCCCCACAGATCTATTGTTCCCAAACAACGGCCACTCCCGCGGGGAAACAGATTAGGCCGTGTGTGTGTGTGTGTGTGTGTGTGTGTGTTCGATTTAGTGGTTTTAATTCTTGCCTGGATGATGTTCATGCTTGTGGACAGTACAACCTGAGATGCTGCTGTCAGGACAGCCAATCACAGTCAAGGTTCTGATTCTAATGACAGACTGGAGAAAGATCGTCTGGTGTCCCAATACTTTTGGCCCTACTGAATTACTGAATTGGGCCGAAGTGTGTAAAGTTTAAAGCAGGTTTGAGATCTGTAGAGGAGGAAGTGTGAGGAAGCGTGTCGCCACATGGCTCTCGCTGTTGTTCGGCCTCTCTCTCGCCAGAAGGACTCGCTTCTTTCTCTCTTCTCTTTCATATGATAAAAACGAGCACCGTTTCAAACACGCCCGACTCTGACAGAGACTAAACCCTGAGAGCCCGGCTTTCCGACACGTGCCCGTCCACTAAATCTGCACGCCTGGCAGGATGGACCGTGAATCGTGGTTTAAAGGACAAAATAAATAAATACATAAATAAAAAGAATCGCGGAATCGCACACTGAAGACATCTACAGATCTAAAACCCACCTCAAACACTTCCGCCCAATTGTAGGAAGGTTGATTAATACGTACACTATAGTGCCAAAAGTATTTGGGTGCCTGACCATGCGCAAATGAGACAAGATCTTTCTCCAGTCCCTGTCCAGAATTTTTTTAAGTGACCCACAACCCAGGAAACACAAGATGTAACATAAAGCCTCCACGAGGGGACGTCTGCGTATTCGAGGGAGTCCGACCGGGATGTAACGTCTCTCCGTGTCTGTTTAACATCCCTGAGTGACGAGTAATGAAGGTGCTACTAGGGTTGGCGCGAGATCTGGTCCTGATGGCGTATTATTGTTCGCAGGAGCAGAAGAACAGCAGGAGCTGGTGTGTCGGTTCGAGAGGGAGTTGTTTGCAAAGAAAATCTGATAAATTAAAGCAGGTTTTTATTTAACACACTTAAAATACATAAAACAACCGTGGTAATATTTGTTGGTTTGATTGACTAGTGAAAATTCAATCGAATCATCAGCTGACGACAATTTCTAATAAATAATAATAATAATAAATATACATATAATCCACTTGGCGCAGTGGGATATTCCGCTAGCACACCAGCACGGAGATTCAGAACTCCTGAACTCCTCGGTTCGAAACTCGGCGTTGCCACCGGCCGGGCATAATCGGCAGTGCCTGCAGCAGACACGTTTCTGCTAGGGCGGGGTGTCCGAACTATATGGGTGGGGTCTGATTGGCAGATAGAGGCGCCTGTGCAGAACGCATGGGTGAAAAAGGGTTCCGCAAAGGGCTGCGTGCGGGTCGGAGGAGGCGTGAGCACCAATATACCCACCTCGAGTGCAAAATATCAGGGATCCACCAGCAGCGGAAGACAGATTGACTACACTAAATCGGGAGAAAATGGGAGAAAATGCATAAATAACGAAAATAGAAAATGAATTAATCCTCTGACGCCGACACTTAACCACGAGCGCCGTTCAGCAGCTCGCCGAGGATCCGAAGACGAAGCTAATTGATGTCTATAAAGCGGCTATTAAAAGAAATTAAAGTGCCTCCAGCTCCCAGTTTCAACTGTCTGAAAACTCCCAAATAAAATGACTTCCAAGCTTTTTTTTCCTTAAATATAACTGCACAGGTTGTGTTTACTTCTTTTTACTTGATAAATAATACTAAGCTTCGACTGGACATGACTGGCTTGAGTAAAAATGGGGAGAAAACGAGATATTACGTGTTTATCAAATAATAATATGATAAATACATAATATGATCATGGGGGCACAGACTTTCGCATACAACAGGCATATTTGTTTGTTATTTTTTTTGGAGAATAAACTGACCAATAAATTCTAAACTATTTATTTAATACAATCTAAACATTTTATTTATTGAAACCATTATTAATTTCTGTAAATAGATTTTTGGCACTTGTAGGGTCATGGATAAGGGATTAATATGCAGGTACTGAGTAGAACTTTCGGCAGGCAGTTGGTACAGATGGCACTGCGTATCTACCTCGACATTTTTATAAGCTCGTGACTTTTTATTAGGTACAAATTGTACTTCATGACAAGTCTTGTTTACGTGTGTGTGTGTGTGTGTGTGTAGATGACCGAGTGAAGTGTCAAATCTAAGGGGACGGTGGAGATTTCACAACTGTTACACCTGATATAGTCTTAATGCTACCTTAACGTCTGTCTGATATCAGCAAAAGCAGCTACAACAATATATGGTGTTATCTTTTCAGCTAGAACAACTGCCCCATTTTGAAGTACGTCTGTGGGAATTCGTGCCCATTCAGTCGAAATAACATTTGACATTGCGGTTCATTCCAGGGCTGTCGAGGTCAGGGCTCCGTGCTGGACCCTGGAGCTTTTCTTCATGTCATCCTTTAGCTGGAACATGAAAGGACCTTCCCTAAACTGTTGCTGAAAAGTTGGAAGCACTGTAATATATTTTCCTTTATAATATAAAGTATTAGAAGGGGCGTCCTGATACTTTTGTACCCCAAACACACACACACACACACACACACACACACACACACACGAGTGATAAGATGCACTAGACGTTTAATCAGAGGTCACGTGACCTCAAGGTAACCCAGCTTGTCTAGAGCGGTGCGTCCTTACGCCATGCGTGTAGGTTCTCCAGAGGTGGCTCCTGCACCCCGGGGCCCCGGCCGTGTGCCGAGGAGCCGCGGCGAGAGGAGATTCGTGTCTCATGTTGCTTTGTGCTTTCACATCAGGGCTTTTCCCTCGAGTCGGGGGAACAAGAAAGAACCAGAAGATGGAAGCAGATAAAGAGAGACAGAGAGAAGCAGCTTCTTTGTAGTTACCTTGTTTGATCTGGGCCTGCATTGCAGGGCTGGAGACCTGGGGGGGCGTCTTTCTGATGCTCTCTGGGGTGCCTGGCCTCGGAGGCCTGAAACACAAAGGCCAAATGAAATATTAACACACGACTCGCGGCACAGACCGTCGTACGTATGCTGTACTATGTGGGCAAAAGTATCGGGACGCCCCTCGTGTTTCTACACTCACTGTCCATTTTATCAGCTCCACTTACCATATAGAAGCACTTTGTAGTTCTACAATTACTGACTGTTGTCCATCTGTTTCTCTACATACGTTTTTAACCCGCTTTCATGCTGTTCTTCAATGGTCAGGACCCCCACAGGACCACCACAGAGCAGGTATTATTTAGGTGGTGGATGATTCTCAGCACTGCAGTGACACTGACATGGTGGTGGTGTGTTAGTGTGTGTAGTGCTGGAGTTTTTAAATACCGTGTCCACTCACTGTCCACTCTATTAGACACTCCTACCTAGTCGGTCCACCTTGTAGATGTAAAGTCAGAGACGATCGCTCATCTATTGCTGCTGTTTGAGTCGGTTATCTGTTAGACCTTCATAGGCTAGATATTTTTGCTTGGTGGACTATTCTTAGTCCAGCAGTGACAGTGAGGTGTTTAAAAACTCCAGCAGCACCAGCACAACACACACTAACACACCACCACCATGTCAGTGTCACTGCAGTGCTGAGAATGATCCACCACCTAAATAATACCTGCTCTGTGGGGGTCCTGACCATCGAAGAACAGCATGAAAGGGGGTAACAAAGCATGTAGAGAAACAGATGGACTACAGTCAGTAATTGTAGAACTATAAAGTGCTTCTATATGGTAAGTGGAGCTGATAAAATGGACAGTGAGTGATCTGTATATATATATTTGATAATTGTTTCTGTATTATCTCGTGTGCCAGTTTGTAACGTGTCATGTTCGATATCAACAAAAGCAGCTAGAATACGAACTGTTCCAATAATTATTAGTGAAGAAGAGTTCGTTCTAATACACGAGATGACCAAAAGTATTCGGACACCTGACCATGAGCTTGGAAAACAAACGGTATTCAACAAACAGGAGACCTACGATAACCTGTGGCGACCCTTAATGGGGGCAGCCAAAGGAAAAAAATGACTCACTATTCTCAGCATATACGATAGCTTAGATCCCTGAACAAGGGCCCCAACCGTGGCAACTTGGCAGTGGCAGGGCCTGAACCAGCGACCCGCTGATGACTAGTCCAGTACTTTAACCACTGATCCACTAAATATCAGGCAGTGACGTTGGACGAGAAGCCCCGTCTCACATTAGACGTTCCTATTCCTCCCAAATGTGTCAGACGCAGTTAATGGTCCAGAGCTCAAATTAGGAAAAATCCCATTAATTTTCAGCCTCATCTCTTGTGATTGTGTATGACATCACATACCACGAAACTGTGTAAGGTTATTACACTTGGAGGAACAGATCGTGTCCTGGTTAGCGATGTCTGGCCCACACTTGCCTGGTGGTCAAGCGGTTCCTAATCTCAGCACAAAACAGAGAACCACGAGCAACATGAAGGTCATCGGTAAACAACACGAACGTCAGATTGAATTCCCTCTCTCTCTCTCTGTCTCGATCCGTCTCTCACTGCTCTATATATTGAGCCGTCTGGCCGGTGTCTGCCGATGCCGGACGGTTGTTGTCGTCTCTGTCGTGTTTGTCTTGGCGTGTTGTGAAGTTCGTGAGGATGATGAAACCAGTGATGTGGAGCCGAGCCGAGCCGAGCCGAATGTCTGAAAACCTGGTGACCCGCCCTGCTCCCCTACTGCCTACCTGATCAGCTGCCTCAGTAGGGAGGATTCTAATACACGTGGAACTCATACGGCAGATTATAAATCAGAAGCGCCGGACGCTGCCGCGTTATTCAGTCGGATTATCACTCAGAATTAAGGCGCCTCAGGAGGAGCACTTTAAGGGATCTAAGAATTTAGACACGCCCTCATATCTGCTGCTTTCATCACTGTAAGGAACTATAAGTGTTAAAAACAGGCACTGGCATGCACAGTTTGGGGGGGCGGCCACTCACCTGGCCGGCGCTTTCTTCATGTGTTCGCCCATGAACGTGGCGTTGGTCATGCCCATGAGCGTGTTCGCCAGCGAGATGACGGAGAGCAGGTGCTGCGTGGTGACCGCGCGCGACACCCCGTACGTGCCCTTGCCCACCACCTCGGAGACGGAGAGCTTCCTGGCCTCGGAGCCGACGCCCCTGGCCAGCTGCCTCAGCAGGGAATCCTTGAAGGTGGGCAGCATGAGGGACATGTGGCCGCCGCGGGAGATCAGGCCGAAGGAGATGGGCGTGTGCGGTCTGAGCATGCCCAGTCGGGTCACGCACACCTCGTCCAGCGTGCCGTTCAGGCCCCAGGCGTGCAGGCAGGACATGAAGAGCTTGGCCGTGTCCATGGTCAGGTTGTACTCCAGCAGGCTGAGGGATTTGGATTTCTCCTCGCGCCGGCGCGCCTCCTCCTCCTCGTCCTCGTCTTCGTCCAGCAGGTGCTCCTTGATGTTCTCTTTGATGGTCTCCTTCACCTGGGACGGAAAGCTCGGGGTGTTAGGAGGCGTTTTAAGGTCGCTGGTTCAAATTCTATTGTTCTTATATTACAAAAAAGATGGAAACACACTATGAGGGCTGCAAAGCTTAAAATCTCAGCACTGGTAGACTGGCATGTTTTACCGCTGCGCCACCCTGTTTAAGCGCCTGCTGTTTATATGTACGATATATACACATATAAATAAACATATAGCTGCTAATTATATATACAAGTTAAGTTAAACGTAATAAATGGCGTCTGCGCCTCACGTCTGTGTACTGACCTGTTTGAAGATCTTATTGGCCAGGAAGGACCCGCCCTTGTCGGCACCTCCGGGGGCTTTCTGAAGCGTTTCGGGAGAGATGAGCATGGGATTGGGACGCTGCGCCTCCTCCGTCAGCAGCTGGATGATCACGGCCTCCACGTCGAAGAACAGGACGTGCATGTCGGGGTCCGTCAGGTTGGTCTTCATCGGCTGCACCACCAGGGCATTGTGGGAGTATTTGGGCAGGTTGCCCTATAGAGAGAAAAACAAACGCTTCAGTGTTTACATGAACGTAAGGAAACGCTGATTCAGACTGATGCTCTGAACCTCAAATTAACGTCCACGTACGTTTCAGATAAAGAGATCGGAGCAGAATTTCCAATCTAACCCAGTAAGCTGAGGGGTGAAACTGTGGCAGAACATCTCAAAGAGCACAAAACAGAAAAAACACCCCCATCTTTACCCCCGTAATATCAATCAGGCACCGTTTAAATGTCACACGACGTCCCAAAACATGACCGGTGCTTCCATAAACGACAATAAGTTGAGGGCACTTCAGCGGCCGCCCCGGTCACCGGGACATTAACCAGCGCACCCTTGACATGGAATCTATTTATACCACTTACACCGTGACAGAGCGTCTGAAACATGACAGTAATACCGTACCGTAGTGAACGACCTTTTATTAAATGAAATTAGAGATTTATAATCATATCTTGGCTGTAATTGTTGCCCTTTTACAAATTCCGGGGTGCTTGTATTTTATTTCGATAATCGTTTTACTGTAGCGCTCGGGCGGTGCAGCGGTAAATCACGCTAGCCGAATCCTTAGTGGTGCTATCGGCCTGTCAGGCTTCTACATACACGCATTGCTGGTTTCTAAATTGATTTTAATACAATTGTGTTACAGGTGAAGCAGATTTGAGTCTCTGGTTGACATGAGTCCTGTATAAAGAGAGTTCCTATTTATACACCGGTAAGTGGATTGGCAGCCTTTACCTGCCCCCTAAATGTGATTGAGTGAACAAGTGAGCATGTGATGTCCAGCACCAGCGTATTAATATCTTCTGGATAGTTCTGGAAAGGTCCCATGCTGTAGGACCTAAAACTGCATCTCTGTGGGTTCTTTTGTGTGTTCGACCCCCTTATCCTCCTTCCCGTATTCATCCATCCACTCTGCATCTGGTCCGGATGGTTCAGTAGGTTTCACGGTGGCGTTTATTGTTTATTGGAATTAGTGCACATCGAGGCGGCTTTGTAGCCCCGCTCTGAACGGCAGAGAAGATCTCCTTCACTGATCAAACATTTGTGATGTCCTCAAGGAGAGAAGAAAGCACCTGAGCCTGCATCAGGGTTCCAGATTTTACTCCGTCTAACCACTTATTCAATTCAGATCTGGTATTTAATAATTATTCACCTCCCGACATAAAATTTCTGATCTTATAACCTACAGCTAGTCTGTAGGACCTAAAGTTGGGTCACAGCATGATGAACCCATTGGGACTTGATAACCAGCCTTCATTTTTTTTTTGAGAGACTCAAATATTTAAGGTGTGTTGAGCAATGAGTAGATTTATTTACTTATTTATTCATTTTTACAACTATTAGGTACGTTTTATATCACTCTAAAACCCTAACTCTATATAAGTGTCGTTTTAGTATGTTTTTTTGTTTTTTAAGACCAATTGTTTCTCATTGGGGATCGTTTCTACTTTGGCTTGGCTAAAATTTCTCTCTTAGTTTTAGATTTTGCTACAGACTGTCGTGCATGTAGGTATTTAGGGCATTTAGTCAGTACATGTTATATAGAAATAGGTATTTGGTAGACATCAAAGTGGGGTAGCTTAACCCCTTACCAGATGCACACAGGTTACATGTGTGTGTGTCCAGTGCGGGCTCTGGTATAAACCACCTGATCAATAAGCTTCTCCGGTTGTATGTAATGAGTAGTAGAAGATTTCCAAGATTTCCAAACCTTGACCGTTCCTAGAGACATCATCATCGTCCGGATGTTCCAATTTTACGGTGCCTCGGACCTGTGCGTGGATTTTCCACGGACACACACTGGTGTGTTTGATGGGGTGATGGTGCATGGTGGCACACCGCCCTCCAGAGTTCATTAACCAGTACAGCAGACCAACAGATGCTTTCACAATGATTCATTTTTACAGGTTCTTTCTAAGTTTGCTAAGTAGTAGCTCAGTATTTCAGGTAATTATTATAATAACTACGATTTTTATTTCATAATACTTTGCTGTGGAACAGTTTTATTCCATAATTCTACCCTTTTTATTAGTGTAATTATTATTCATATAAATGTCAATTTATTATTATTATTATTATTAATAGTAGTATTTTATCATTACTAATATCATTATTATTGCTGTAATTGCTTAATATTATCAATAATTTGTATTATTATTATTATTATTAAATATGTTATCATTACAAATATTATTGCTGTTGTTACTATTATCATTAACATATTAAGTTATTATTGTAATTTTTACTCTTATTAATATTACTACTACATTAACATAATAATAATAGTTATTATTATTAATAATATAATGTTATTACAAATATCAGTATTATTGCTGTTATTACTATTATTATTATTTTAAATAAAATTTATTATTATTATTATTATTATTATTAATATAATATTATTGTAATTATTATTGTAGTTTTAACTCTTATTCATATTACTACTACATTTACATAATAATAATAATGATTATTATAATTAATCATAATATACTGTTATCATAACAAATACAGTTATTACTGCTGTTATTACTATTAGTCTTATGATTAACATATTATAATTAATAATTATTCATTTTAATACATTATTATTAATATTTTGTTATCATGTACTTACTCTTATAATCATTATCTTTATATTTTATTATTATTATTAATATATAACAAATACTATTATTTCTGTTACTATACTATCTTATTAGTAATTAATATTATGATTATTATTATTATTATTATTATTAGAGACAGAAAGAGATGATAAGAAATAAGAAATCTTATATAAGAAATAAGAAGATGATGTGGAGTGATTTATACAGAGTGAGACGGTGAGAGTGATACTGAGGAAGAGCCGTGATGCCGTGTGAGATTGTACATTGAATGGTAACAGAGGGAGTGAGTGAGAGTGAAAGAGTGATACAGTGAAATGAGAGAGTGATTTATGAAGAGTGATGGTGAGAGTGATATTAAGGAAAACACGGTGCTGGATGGGAGGCGACGCCGTGTGCGGTTACACAGTGATTAATGGTGATTATATCAGCCAGAAAGTCAAACAAAGAGTGAGATAAAGAGAACACGGTGAGATCTAAAGAGTGAGATAAAGAGAACACAGTGAGATCTAAAGAGTGAGATAAAGAGAACACAGTGAGATCTAAAGAGTGAGATAAAGAGAACACAGTGAGATCTAAAGAGTGAGATAAAGAGAACACAGTGAGATCTAAAGAGTGAGATAAAGAGAACACAGTGAGATCTAAAGAGTGAGATAAAGAGAACACGGTGAGATCTAAAGAGTGAGATAAAGAGAACACAGTGAGATCTAAAGAGTGAAATAAAGAGAACACGGTGAGATCTAAAGAGTGAAATAAAGAGAACACAGTGAGATCTAAAGAGTGAAATAAAGAGAACACAGTGAGATCTAAAGAGTGAGATAAAGAGAACACGGTGAGATCTAAAGAGTGAGATAAAGAGAACACGGTGAGATCTAAAGAGTGAGATAAAGAGAACACAGTGAGATCTAAAGAGTGAGATAAAGAGAACACGGTGAGATCTAAAGAGTGAAATAAAGAGAACACGGTGAGATCTAAAGAGTGAGATAAAGAGAACACAGTGAGATCTAAAGAGTGAGATAAAGAGAACACGGTGAGATCTAAAGAGTGAGATAAAGAGAACACGGTGAGATCTAAAGAGTGAGATAAAGAGAACACGGTGAGATCTAAAGAGTGAGATAAAGAGAACACGGTGAGATCTAAAGAGTGAGATAAAGAGTGAGACAGAGAGTGCTAGTGTGTGTGCTCTCTGGTTAATGGCGTTTATGTATCATTAGCGCGGCTGCAGGTCCGTGTTCGGGCTGCACATGAGCAGTAATGGCAGGTTTGGCTCGGTTGCTGTATTACACCGTCAGAAGGAATGACAGCACGTCACACACACACACAAACACACACACACACACACACACACACACACACACACACACACACACACACACACACAAACACACACACACACACACACACTCCATTCTCCTCGCTGACAATTGACCGTCTGCGAGACCGAGCTGATCAGAAGCCACAGCGGGGTGTCGAGACCGAATCGTTCCCAAACTGCCACCGACGGCCAAACATCATCATCATCATCATCATCATCATGTCCCGGATCTCTGTTATTTTTATGGAAGCATCGTTCTCTAAAATGATCCTCAATCTTCACAACGTGCCCTGTGAACCTGTCATCAAACACCTAGAGAAAAGCACCCGTGTGCTATCTGGCTTTTTCAACCTGTATCCTCTCAGGTATCCTCATCCTCCTCCTCCTCATCCTCTTCCTCACTGATTTGTCTGACCTGTTGATGCTTTGTGCCCTGATTCACCAGGAAAGCAACAGTTTGGTAATCTGACTCCTACAGGTAATGCAAGACACCCGTTTTACATCCTTTCTAATATATAAAGAACAACAAAAATAAATTTAAAAAAATCAGACTACTATAATAACCCCTCAACTAACTAGTCCTGTTAACTTGTTAACCAGTCAGCTGATAAATGACCAGACAACCAGTTGGACACAAAGGAGACGACTGTTTAACACTGTACATCCAAAAAGTATCCGGACGCCCGACCATGAGCTTGTTAAACATTAAAGTAAGCTCTCTTCGGAGAAGGCTTCTCACAAGACTTTGAAGTACGTCTGTGGGAATTTGTGCCTATTTAGTCAAAATAAGATGGCATTTTTATAGCCAGGCCTCAGTCCAGGCCACTGGAACAGAAAAGGGCCTTCCCTAAGGCATTTAATTTCCTTCATATGATCGATTTATAACACCTGTTAGTGATTGTCATGGCTTGAACACATACATTCAAAAATTAGAAGGGGTGTCCCAATACTTCTGCCCATATAATGTGTGCACATTTCCTGCCCAATGGCAGACCCTGGCAATTCCTGCCCAATAGTAGACCCTGGCATTTCCTCCCTAATGGTTAATGGTAACAGTGGGTGCAGTCGAACTCGCCCTATTTAAGTGGACCTCACCTTGTCGGCGTTGTCTGCAGCCAGCAGGTTGGTGGCGAGCGTGTGCAGTTTGTGCTGAGCCATGTTCTTCAGGGCAGCCAGGCTGCGGCGGGTCATGGCCTGCTTCAGGTTGACGGCCGAGTGGTTCAGTCCGTCCACCGCGGCGGGCACGGCCTCGTCGCAGGCGTTCAGAATCTCCACCGCCGTTATGCCCATCACACAGCGGTCCAGCGCTCCTGACGCAGACAGATAAACACACACACACACACACACAGGAGACCGAATGAGAGACGAAACAGGACACGACGGCCGCGGCGACACGAGCAGTTTATCGCCTCGTTGACCCGGGTCGCTCCTCCGCTCCCGTCTGCGCACCGGCTGAAAGCTTCCGCGCCGACGCTAAGCACACGGATCTATACGCATCAAAAGCCATTAAACTGTATCCAAAGGGCCCATCCAGAATAATAATATAAATTCTATCAGCGTATTGATCAGAGGCGGCTCGGCCCACAATAGAGCCGCTCGACTCTATTAAAACATCACTGTCGACAGGCCTGGCGGAATCCCTCGAACAGGCAAATAAATCCGACGGCTAAAAGCAGAAATACGCTCTGAATACCAACTCGAACCTACGACACGGAGCTCTGGAAACAAGCTGCAGCACTTCAACAAATAAAGTCGCACTATTACTATAGTAACATGGTCATATTTTAGGTATAAAGATGTGACATCTCAGCTCTTCTAGCAGATTTCCGGCCGCCTACACGGGTGGGAATGCCACAGCGATTCCTCAAACCTGCTGTAATTACGATAATGTATCATGAAGATCTACAGTACGTGTGACTCTCCGTGCACGATACGGATCTCCATTTAAGCCAAACGAGTGCAGGTGAAAAGAACACACACAGGAGGGGGTGTGACGATTATGACCCTCAAACGTCAGAATTGGAGGTTTGCAGCAGTACTACAAACAGGTAATTGGATATGACTAAATTAGGGTGTAGTGCTTTTCCTGGTCATATATACCCCGGACAGGGTGCCAATCCATCGCTCCTCAGACTTAGCCAACTGTGTCTGTGTAGATGCCGAGCAGGCCGGTAGCACTGTGAGATTCGAACCCGGGCTTTTCTGTTACTGGATTATCGTTTATTATTTATATACATCCTAACAACACTGCTGCACCTGCTAATGGTCCACAGTAAGAGGAGGGGTGATCATACAGTGCAACGGATGGACTAGAGTACTGTCAGTAATTGTATACCCACACATTTGATCTGTTTGTTATAAATGACTAACAAACACGAGTACGCCATAGGCATACCTAATAAAATGCTCAGTTGTGCCGCTATTAATCACGTTTGTAAAAAACAGCTTGAACTGTTTGACCTCTAGGTGTCGCTCTTGCATAAAACAAATCTAAAACGCCCCCCGTCTTCCGTCCCCCGACTCAAAACATTAACGTTCCTGATAAACGCGGCGGCTCCAGAGGAACGAAAACTAGACGGTGAACGCAGAAGGTTTCAGACACGCCGAGTTCAAGGGGAAGTGGGTATGTTTAACTGGAAGAAGTATAGTAATCTTCCCCTGCTCTAAATCCACTGGTGCAGAAGAGTCGCGGAACGATCCGGTAACCGGTGCGATCTGATAGACGGCTGCATCGAAGCCGCCACGGACCTGTTTTACACGCGTTTATATTCACGGCGCGTCCCTTCCTGCCCAGGCACAGACGGATCCTATAAAAAGCGCACGTGAGAGGAAACGCGGACGATGCTAATGCTAATGTGCGGTTTGTTGGGAAGAAAGGGGGGGTGTAACGTTTAGGGAGAGATTTACTAAGTGCATCCCAGCGCTCTCATCTGCTGAGACAGGCGTGATTAAAATTTCAGCACGGCTTTAAGAGCGTCGGGCGCAGACGGCCGAACACAAACATTCATCAAATATTGAAGAGGAAGAGCAGAAAGAGAGCCGGAGACTTAACATCAGAGTCTCGGCGGGTCGTGAAGACGGATGCCGGTGCTGAGGGACGGTCGGGGAGGGAGAGGGAGGAAGATGAAGAGAGCGACAGAGAGCAGAGAAATCAATGCCTAATAGCACGGCTTCCTCCCGAGATACACACTGCACATTAAATACACATCACCTCCGGCCCTCCATCATCCTACACACCTCCTCACACGCTAATAGAACCAATCAGCTCCGGCGCACCGAACAACAAACTTCCTCCGGGCTTCTTCTGTACTTTTCACCAAGTTGGACGTTCCAGTAGGGATGTTACGGCTCTGCTCGGCGTTTCCATGCTTTAGATTAAATTCCACTCACAATTTGCTGATCTGAAGAACAGAACAGCTCTCGTCTCCTCGGCAGGCGCTTGTTTTCACCTGACAGCGAGACGTATCGCGTACAGAGAGTCTATGCCCTTGACCGCCAGCAGAGGTCGTGTTTACTGAAGCACGAGATCGAGAACCCCGTCGATCACCCTCCCTCAGGCATGGCCAATCGTGCCAAGTAGATACCCAGATAGGTTGATGGCACAGCTCAGATTAGAACTCAAATCAGGCTGGTGTATCAGTCATTTCCAATCTTCTACCCAATGGTAGACCATGAAGTTTCCTACCCCATGGCATTCTTAAATCCTACCCAATGCTACACCATGGCATTTACTATTTCCTACCCAATGGTAGACCCTGGCAGTTCCAATCTTCTATCCAATGCTACACCATGGCATTTCCTGTCTACTACCCAATACCAGACCATGGCATTTCCCTTCCACTGGTAGACCCTGGCATTTCCTCTTTCTTACCCAATGGCAGACTATGGCATTTCCTCTTTCTTACCCAATGGTAGACCATGGCATTTCCTGTCTACTACCCAATACCAGACCATGGCATTTGCTACTTCCTCCCCAATGGTAGGCCATGGCATTTCCTCCCCAATGGTAGACCATGGCATTTCCTCCCCAATGGTAGACCATGGCATTTCCTCCCCAATGGTAGACCATGGCATTTCCAGTCTTGTACCCAATGGTAGACCATGGCATTTCCTCCCCAATGGTAGACCATGGCATTTCCTCCCCAATGGTAGACCATGGCATTTCCTCCCCAATGGTAGACCATGGCATTTCCTCCCCAATGGTAGACCATGGAATTTCCTCCCCAATGGTAGGCCATGGCATTTCCTCCCCAATGGTAGGCCATGGCATTTCCTCCCCAATGGTAGGCCATGGCATTTCCTCCCCAATGGTAGACCATGGCATTTCCTCCCCAATGGTAGACCATGGAATTTCCTCCCCAATGGTAGGCCATGGCATTTCCTCCCCAATGGTAGACCATGGCATTTCCTCCCCAATGGTAGACCATGGAATTTCCTCCCCAATGGTAGGCCATGGCATTTCCTCCCCAATGGTAGGCCATGGCATTTCCTCCCCAATGGTAGGCCATGGCATTTCCTCCCCAATGGTAGACCATGGCATATCCTTCCCAATAGTAGACCCTGGCATTTTCTATCTTATAGTGGACCATGGCATTTCTTGTCTACTACGCAATGGTAGACCCGGACATTTCGAATCTTGTACCCAATAGTGGACCATGGCATTCTTAAATCCTACCCAATGCTACACCATGGCATTTACTATTTTCTACCCAATGCTACACCCTGGCATTTCTTAATTCCCACCCAATAATAGGAATCACATCCGTTATTGTTTTAGGTCAAATATTCCAACATCACGTTGGAATCAAGACACCCACAGACAAGCCATTACTCACCTGTGTCCATCTGCCAGACGTACACCGAGCCGTCGGAGCAGCCCACCACCAGGTAATCGTCGCACGGGCGCCATTTGATGACCTGGATGGGGAAGAGGTGGCGCGACGCCAACATGATGCACTTCCTCTCTCGGAGACTCAGCAAACCCACCGAGTGGTCGCTGGCTACCGAGCACACGCAGTGCTGCACCCTCGTCTACAAAACACAGCACAGAGTTACTGTATTAGTATTTTAATTAACATAATAGTAATATACATCTTATACCTGGCTCATATCTGCATATATATATATATATACATATATAACAAAACACTAAATTATATATACACACCCCTTTCATAAAAATAAAATGTGGGCTTTAAGACTTATGGGGCAGAAAACGAGGTAAATCATCTCCAGCTGACGTCTTTCAGTAAGACGAATGAGCAGCACTGAACAAGGACGTTCACCTACAGCAACCTTGAGAACTGAGGAACCAAGATATATCGGACACACACACACACACACACACGTCATGAAGGATGAAGACCTGTGTGTGATTCTAAAATGGAAAAACAAACACACTGGGCGCGTTTACCTGCTCGAAATAATTCCATTAATAATAAATAAGTGACAGATCAGCTACAGACTTGAACCAGACTTTAAATGTGCATGTCTGCATGTCTGCGTGTGTGTGTGTGTGTGTGTGTGTGTGAAGGCCAGTGGAGAGTAGATTGCAGTGCTGCTCGGTGTTGACAGATAATGTTCTTAAGTGTTGATATAGAGCCTCTGAGAACCTTGAACATGAACCAGTCATCGCCGGCCTGCTCTCCATCACCGTCGTCGTGACGACCTCGCTGCGGCAGCTCGTCCCTACCGCATCAGCACCGCACAACCTCGAACCTCAGACTGATCCGTATTTTTTTTTATTTTATCTATGCATTTTCTCCCTCCTCTGACCCGCGCGCAGCCCTTGGCAGGACCCTTTTCCACCCATGCACTCTGCACAGGCGCCTCTATTTGCTAATCAGGGTCCTTACACAGCGTTTGAAGACCCCACCCACTTAGTCCGGTCATCCCGCCCTAGCAGAAACGTCTGCTGCAGGCACTGCCAATTATGCCAACCGGGGGCAACGCCAACTGAGTTCAGAATCTCTGCGCTGATGTGCTAGTGGAATATCCCACTGATCCGTATTAATATATCTTGGGCACGACTAAATTCACAGGAGAACGTGCTTAATTTCATGGACCGATTTTTTTTTTTAAGAAAAGCGCCGCATTTCACGTCAGTCCACCTTATAGATGTAAAGTCAGAGACGATCGCTCATCTATTGCTGCTGTTTGAGTCGGTCATCTTCTAGACCTTCATCGGTGGTCACGGGGCGCTGCCCATGTGGGGCTGTTGGCTGGTGGACTATTCTCAGTCCAGCAGTGACAGTGGGGTGTTTTAAAACTCCAGCAGCTGCTGAGAATCATCCACCACCCAAATGTTGGAATGAAACACTGCAGGTATATTTTAATGGAGGGAACCAAGTTTCTGATCATGATCAGCTCAGAAGCTCCAGATCAAGCAAAATAGAAGCTTTGGCTCACAAATCGCTCATCACGTAAATGCTGTACGACTTCCATCAGGCTCATACAGACCCGACGGGAATTTATTTATTTATTTATTTATTTATTTAGGTTTTAACGCCATATTTAACACATGTGTCCTTCAATGGCAAAATGGTTTCCATGCTTCACTACACAGATACGTACGCAGGGCGGAAGTAGATTCAGAAGCACTCAGTATCGCTTAAAAGCGGAGTAGCTCAAGCAGCGGTATTGACGTGCAGTAAATCTGCCGGGACGTAAATCCACGTCCATCTATTCGCTTCTACCTCGTCACCCGTCACGTCTACCCAATCATTCACATGAGAAACAGCAAAAATGCTCCTCCAATGAGACGAACTGTTCGATACGACGTGGTTAAAGCGACTCAGGCCGAACGAACGGCGCTTAACGTGACTTATTATAGTAGTAAAACAGCGAGTGAGGAATTTTCTCCCTTTTTCTCCACATTTAGTGCGTCCGATCGCCCAATTTGCATCACGCCTCCTCTCTGCCTCTGCCGATCCCTGCCCTGACCGAGGAGATCGAAGCTAACCCACATCCCCTCTGACACGTGCCGTATGCATCTTGCCACCCACACATTGACGAGTGTTGTGCCACCTAGCGTTGCGTGCGGAGAGACAGAGAGAGAACCACATACGACCTTAGTCCCGCCCATCTGAACAACCGGCCAATGCCAATCGTTGTTCATATAGTCGCTCAGCCTCGGTCGGTAAGGCAGAGCTGGATTCGATACGACATACATGTGTTTTTACCGCTGCGCCACCCGAGCGGCTATTAGTGGAGGAACTTATGAGCAGTAATAATGAAGAGAAGTTTAGTGCTCCTGTCTCCTTCTTTTACTACATTAAACCACGTTAAGCTTTATTCTGAACCAGAAGCGTTTTAGACTCTGGGAGAAGCTGATTCTGATTCTCACCATTTCTCAGAAGCTGGAGCTGTAACACAAGTTTAAAAGTGAAACAGGGAGGAGAATCCAGATAAACACAGATACACGTGGAGCTGTAACCCTGGATCTGACGCTTATTCCACTTCCGATCAAGCCGAGCGCCTTAGGAATCAAAGTAAGCGAGCGGTGGACTCACGCTGCAGTTCTCCGGAGGGACCAGGAGCTGGGTGATCTCTCCACCGTGCACGCAGAAGATGTGCTTCATCTCTCCGGTGAAAATGTCCCACACGATGACGGAGAAATCCACGCCGCCGGACACCAGGGAGCGCTGGTCGTAACGTGGGGACACCTGGTGAGGGTACAGCAGGCAGGTCACCTTATTCCTGTGACCCCTCAGAGTGCGGTGAGGAGGCCAGCCTGAAAGGAAACGCGTCAGATCAGGGCGGTGGACATCAGTGGGGAAACACCGGACGCGAAGCCTGGTCTACGTGGCCTCTCACCTCTCCGCAGCATGTGCTCTCCCTGCAGCAGCTGCACGATGGCGGTCTGCGTGGCGGGCACCAGGACGATGCTGCCATCCTCTCTGCCGCACACCAGCCGGCCCTGCGAGGGGATGTACACGCTGGCCGTGACCTTGATAGGGTCCTCGGAGCCCGGCAGAACGCTCAGCTGGTCGATGATGCCCGCTGGCCGGGGGGCCAGCTTGTCAAACGCCTCCTGCAGGCTGATAGTGGAGGAAACTGGGAGCTCTGGTAGGAAAATAAAGCAGAGACGTGATATTTCCTGTAGCTATCTGGGAAATTAATGTCATATTTTAAATACAGGTGAGCCAAGTCAGCAGATCTGAGCATTCATAATAATGGCAATATTTCAGCGTTAAGAGCCTTGCTCAGGGGCCCAACAGTGGCCCGCTGGCAGTAGATTACTTTGTGTTTATATCTATTCTATTTCCTAAGTACTAAGTCCACACTGAATCTCATTGTACTTGTATTCGTATTCATATTCGTGAGGCTTGAACCAGCAACCTTCTGATCACGAGCACTGCCCTATTTTGGAAATGAATCCTTTTGAATGGCACCCCAGTTTAATTTAATCTGAGGGCCTCCATTTAGGGGCCAAACCCACCGGCAGGAAGATAAATATGATTTTTGAGTTGCAGTACTCAAACTGAACAGCAGATGGAGACAAATAGCGAAAACGTCATTAAATCAATTGATTCCAATAAAATAAAAATAAATAAATAAATAAATAACAAAGGTTTGTCACTATTTTATGAATTGTAATTGCATCAGATTTTATATTTGATTCATTTCCTTATTTATCTGTTCTTTTTAGCTGCCCTCTTCCTCCCACAGTCCAAAAACAGTGAGTGAGTGAGCTGCCCTCATATTTAGGCGTTGCCACAGAGGATCATTTTGGTTGTATACCCAGACTGGCATCATTTTACAACAGATGCCCTACATACAGACATGATTGGCTATGTCTCAGGGTGGACTGAGTGCCCGAGGACCTGCGACTGATTGGCATCCTGTCCAAGGTGCGTGCTTTCAGAAAAAGCCGGACCCACCACGACCCTGACCCTGATAAACCAACAATAATAAATAAATTCATGACTTTTATTGCACAGTTGAATAGCTATTAAATTTATCTTCCGTCCACCTCACGTATGCTTACCCGCAGCCGAAGACCGGCGCTGTAGCGGCGCCGCGTCCGGAACGCTCCACAGGGTCAACCTGCCGGCGGAGTCTCCCTGAACCAGCAGCTTGTGGAAGGGTTCTCTGCGCCCGTAAAAGAACCGGGTCACCGGGGGACAGATCAGCAACTGTAATAACACAGCGGCCCGGACAAAGTCAGACACACACGCACACGCACACACACGTATGTAAGGTTCCTAGTTCACAGCACGGCAAGCAACGGTCCTCTGTGAAGCCACACAAGCCATTATGTGGTGGACACGCGTGTCGTGTTATTCAGGGTAAGGAAGCAGGGCAGCGGGGCCTCGGCTAAACCCAAAATCCTTTTCACTATACCATCCATGGTGGTATAACAGGCAGGCATGTGTCATGAAACAGGTTGAAGGATTTATGAGTGTATAAGTGGGAGTTTTAAAGCTCATGCAGGTTCACATGTGGTATGATATAATAAGTGAACGTCCTGTTATTTAAACGCATAACAAATGACTACATAAAGATAGAAAGAATGCCAACTGATTTACACATCGGTGCTGATTATAATAATAAACTGGCACTAATATCTTTTCTTTCAGCTGCTCCCGTTATATACAGGTGCCACCACAGCAGATCTGGTCCTCATAGACGTGGCACAGTCGAATGCCCATCCTGACCCAACCCTCCTATTTCCATCTGGGCTCGGGACCGGTACTGAGAGTGCATCCCAATGGTGAGGCTGTTTCAATCATTCTGTATTGATCAGGGTCGGTTAAGCCGAGTAAAAGCACAAATTCCTACAGACACACTCCAAAATCTTGTGAAAAGCCGTCCCAGAAAAGTGGAGGCTGTTATAGTCGCAAAGCTTCCAACCAAGCTCATGATCCGGTGTCCATATACTTTTGGCCATACAATGTACACTCAGTTAACACTCAGTCCCACCCTGTGTCTTTACAGAGCACCCAATCCACCTTCTGCATGTTTGTGAGAGCTGAGGGGGGGTAATACTCTATGGGAACCCACACAGACAAGGAGAGAACATAAAAAACTTCACAATCCCCACAGACATGCTCTTAAATCTTGTGGAAAGCCGTCCCAGATAAGTGGAGGCTGTTATGGTGGCAAAGCTGGTGCGAATGGGCTTCCAACCAAGCTCATGATCCGGTGTCCATATACTTTTGGCCACAAAGTGTACACTCAGTAAACACTCAGTCCCACCTTGTGGCTATACAGAGCAACCAATCCACCTTCTGCATGTTTGTGAGAGCTGAGGGGGACCCACACAGACAAGAAGAGAACATACAAAACTTCACAATCCCTACAGACACGCTATTAAATCTCGTGGAAAGCCGTCCCAGATAAGTGGAGGCTGTTATGGTCGCAAAGCTGGTGCCAAACTTGTTTTGGAATGGGCTTCCAACCAAGCTCATGGTCGGGTGTCCATATACTTTTGGCCATAAAGTGTACAGAACTTTCTGAACCACTAAATAATATAAACAGACACACTCAGTCACACATTGTGTCTATACAGAGCAACCAATCCACCTTCTGCATGTTTGTGAGAGCTGGGGGGGGGGAGAACATACAAAAGTTCATAAAGACGGAATTCAGGTCCTCAGGACTCACAGTACCCGGCAACCAACTGTGTCGTGCAACTTCAAATAAATACAATATAAATAAATGTTGGAACTGAACACTTTTACAGGACTGTAGATGTTTTTTTATAGTTAATAATTATTTATTTTTTATTATTGTTAATAATATACCGAGCCTGATGTTTCCTATTTTTCCCTCGTCATTAAGTGTCCGAAAACACGCAATCGAATTTACTTCCACAATCGAGGGGTGACGGGAAATGTTATGCACCGTGTAACGACAGTATCGCTCTGACAGCACGAGGTATGTCTATGTGTGACATGGTTGTGATGAGTCCATGATGAGAGTGACTGTTTCTGCTAGAACAAGACGTGTGCAGGACATAACAAGGAATGGAGGGTTCTCAAGGCATTCTGGGTAGCCTTGAGTACAGTGCAAAGTTCCAGCAACGGGTTTTACCTGGTGCTAAACACACACACACACGAACACACACCTACAAGGAGGAAAAAACAGGAAGGACGGCAGGACAGAGCACTGCAAGCTTTAATAAAGACTCAGTGGGAAAAACGAAGTGCCCATAGTCATGGTTCGTATTCCATTTCTGTTCTATCTATGCCTTCCTCGCTATCAATTACGCCAAATCAATTATAACGTTTTTGATTACCACTAGTAAGGAGAAAGTGAATCATGGCAGTCTTAGAATTAGGAATGAAGTCGAGGACTGATTTTAGGTGACACAATGGGCGTACCAATTCATCCCAAAAGTGTGTAAAGAAATCAAGATCAGGCCTTCACGTAGGCAACTAGAGTTCCTCATGACTGATCTAACCAGGTATTTACAGATCTCACAAGGGCACAAAAACAAGAAAGGCCCTTCCCCAAACTGTTGCCACAAAGTATTCTGGAGTATAATATTGATTGTTAGCAATTACAGTGACTAAAAACCCCTGAGCTTAGCAATTAAAAGGGTGTGAACATACTTGTGGCCACAGGGTGTCACTGTTTGACCAAAAAAAAAACAATAATAAATACAATAATAATGTACAAACAGCAACTCAGATTAAGCTACACCGTACGTCATTATGGGAAAGTAAAGCTTGCTCGACTGTGGACAGTATCCACTATGTTCCAGCAGCTTTTAATTCAAAAACATCATGGCTCTGTTTTTGTGGGTTATTGGTATTCAACCTACTATGCAAATAAACATTTATCTCTTAGTATTACACTAATTCTCATCTATTTCTTTGTGGCCATGGAAGGAGACAACTGTTCCACGTACTATTTAATGTGGGAAGTCAAACTACAAGCTAATCCTTTAACATGAGCGCAGAGACGTCGCTAGAAACTGAGTTAAATGATGTTATAGAGATTTTTGGAGCTATGCTATTCGTCCATCCTCCCCCCACCCTCAGACACAGCCGATCATTCAAACCCGTGATTCGATGATCCAGCAACGCCCCCAAAGCTCAAAATAAACTCAAATGAATTGACGTCAAGACTGCCATGACGCACGTGTCCCGCGCCCGGGCGTCCGTGGTCGTCGCCTCCTTCTCTAGCCGAGTACGGAGCGCCGGGGTTCTCTGAGGCAGCTTGAGGACTTTGCATGGATCTTCACCAGGTGAAGAAGACAGATGATGGGAGTCGGTGATTGGTCGGTTTTAGTGGGAGGAGCATGAGACTGGGCGAATCAGGAGTGAGTGAAGGAAACTGGCTATCAGTCACAAACAGTGATGCCGGGGGCAGGCGCACCATGGTGGGTCGGGGGGGGGGGGGTCGGATCTCGGAGCATCCGGTCCTATTCACCACTGAGGGTTCTCGATCCCATTAAATACTAATAATACTCATAAGACTAATAATTCACACCTAAAGGGCAGAAATTAGAATTAGAAAATATAACAGGGTCAAAAAGTCCACTACCAATACATTTTAAATAGTTTAGGTCAATTTTGTGAGTTGTACACCAGAGATCCAACTTTTTTTGCACCACGGACGGGTTTCATACAAGATATAATTTCCCGGACCAGCGGGGGCGGAAGGATTTCAAATAGAATAACAATACCGCTCACAAATGATGGAAAATCACTGGTAACGCTGAGCTTTTTATGCTGCAACGAACGCTACACTCCCACCTAGTGGTGATAGGAGACAATAACACCTGAAGTGACTTGACTGCTTTGTAGCGTCTCTAATTATCTATTTTTTATGTGCAGCCCGGTAATAAATGACGGAATCTCGGCACTGATGTGCTAGCTGAACATCCCGCTGCGCCACCTGGGCGCCACTAGCCCTTCATCTTAACCGCTTAGCTACCACGGCCCCATTTTTGCCTCAGAAAAGGCAAAGATTTAACGTTGATATTTGTTAAAGGCCGCTGGGTTACAGGGCTTGAATCCCTAAGCAATACTACTCACCGGTCGGGCGTGTACATACAGGTCATTGGCTACGTCTGAAGCTAGACCCACCGCAACCCTGACCAGGATAAAGCAGCGGTAAATATGAAAATGAATTGAAAGCAATTTCTGACATAAGATTTACTGATTTTACTGAGTTTGTGTCATTTTGTGTCCTTTCATTTTCATTTTCTACCACCAATTTATCCTGGTCAGGGTGGCGGTGGATCCAGTTTCGCTGAAAACACTGGGCACCATCACGAGGCTTTGAACCCTCCCACCACCCTATTTCCTCAGACACACCAATGATGCCTGCTAGGATTCGAACCCGGATCTTAGAGGTTTGTGGGCTTGTGTAATAGACAGTTACTGGTAGTGGATTTATATATATATATATATTTAGCTTGTACAGCTTGTACCATCCCAGTCACCCCACTAAATATTTCCTAACACTCCTCAGCAGGTGAATAAGAGGGCGGATGTCTCCGGGATCACACACACACACACACACACACACACTGAGAGCGACCCCTGCTGCCTGGGAGAGTTGGTGCGCCCGCGCCCCGGCCGCCTGAGGTTCTTACTGGTGCCTCTATAGGCCGCTGGAGGTACAGCAGCTCGGGGGTGTAGAGCTCCGGACCGGACGCGCTGTCGGGAACACACACCACAACACACCGCCCCTCGCTCTCCTCCGCCGGCTGGACGGGCCGGAGGGAGGGGCGGGTCACAGGACAGGGGTTACAACACAGAACACACAGTCATGTGAACAGAATACACACAACGTAAACGACACACACGTAACACACACTCACTGTAACACGAATATTAAAAAATAAAGCACAAATAATGAAACACAAACATGTCAAAGACACAGACGGGTTCAAATTTGTATCACAAATGTTGCCTAATTTTTGCTCTTTTACACCCAAATGGCCTGTATAATTATTAATGAATTACTATTAATTAGTTTGTAAGCTGCACCGACCAAACAGACACATTATGGATGTACAATTACTGACAGGAGCGCATTTGTGGCCCTGTATTTCCACCTCTAATGCTGCAGACCTACACTCATGGCCGAGGAGACCCGTGACTAGCACACACCCCCCCCTAAGACATGCGCAGTATCAAGTACAGTTCATATGGAGACCCGTATGGCGCACGGAGAGTCACGCACCATCCCCGTTACACCTTATCTCTGTGCAGCGCCTCACTTAGCCACCAGAGGTCGTAATAGCAGCAGTTATGAGGAATACGAGGAATCCCAACAAGTCTCCCTCCCACCCCGACAAGCCAACTATCGTCCCCGGGGTCGCGCGATCCGATCCGGGCGCGGGCGCCTGACCTGTTTGTCCGCGCGGTCCGCCATGCTGTACACCAGAGGGGGGATCGAACCTTCGCTGGTTTTGCCTACGTTAGCGCGGAAGTGCTCACTGGCCGGAAGACAGCTGAAACACACACACACACACACACACACACACACACACACACACACACATCACACAAAGTCAGAATCGTGAAGCTCAGAACCTTATTACATTATTAATTCACTTCATAAGCTTCATAAGACGTGAGGAGAACATGCAAACTCCACACGGAAAGGACCCGGACCGCTCCACCTGGGAATCGAACTCAGGACCTTCTCACTGTGAGGCCACAGTGCTACCGTCTACATATCTCTATATATCTAACTATAAACAACATACAGTAACGAAATACCTGTATGTGTAGCCTAGGGCAGTTGTAGACTAGTGGTTAAGGTACAGGACTAGTAATCAGAAGGTTGCCGGGTCAAGCCCCACCTCTGCCAGGTTGCACATGTTGGGCCCTCGAGCAAGGCCCTTAACCCTCAGTTGCTTAGACTGTATACTGTCACAGTCCTGTAAGTCGCTTTGGATAAAAGCGTCCGCTAAATGCAGAAAATGTGAATGTGTGTGTGTGTGTGTGTGTGTGTGTGTGTGTGTGTGTTAGTCACCTGGGAGGAAGCTTGTAGATGTAGCTGCAGCCGTCCTCCGTCCAGACGATAACTTTATCAGCGGCGATGAACTCCCCTCCCGTCCACGCCTGCTCGTTCTCGCTGGGTACGGAGCACAGGAGCGAGAAGTCGCCCGCGTCGAACACCTACGACACACCCACACACAGTCAGGAGGAAGCATGTGCCAGCCTTACGCCCCTAGACGGCGTCCATCAGCTGCCCGGATTATATCCAGACACACACACACACACACACACACACACACTGACCCTCCAGTATTTGGAGCACACGACGAGCAGTGAGAGCTGAGTGAAGGTGCAGAACGAGATACTCTGGCAGCTCTGGCAGTAGATGGGCTTGGACTCCTCCTCGAACACGGGGTCCAGGTCCTGTCCACACACACACAGAGTCAGAGCCAAGGGGTTTAGTTTGAAGCCCCTCAGGATGTCAGCCCCAGGTTTACCCTCACTTAATACAGGTACATACAATTAATGATAGTTTCACACTGCACCCTTCCTGTTTAATGGTCCATAAAGACATGGTTTTGTATGGTCAATCCACCATCACATGTGACTGTTTCTCACTGGACAAATGGTGTCACAGTTTCTGTATCATGCCGGTAGAGAGCTTGGCTCTCAAGAATCAACGCGGCGGCTTTATCGAGGAGCCGGATGATTTGTTGGGTACTAATTAGGACACGATTATTTCCCTTAAACGGCTCATTACAAGGCGCTCGGGTGGAGCAGTGGTCTAACACCCTTGGCCACCACTGCTGAGATCTCAGGTTATTGGTCAGCACGGACACGATTGGCTGCATAGAGACGGGTGATAACGGAGCTGCATGACTCTCTCCACACCCTGGCGTGGGTGATTATTTATTGATTTATTTATTTATATTCATACCTGCATTCTGCTCACTTCCGCTGTAATGATCCACACTTTGAGAATTCCAGTAACAGAGACGGCGACCACGGTATCCTCTGCGGCACAAACACAAAGCATTTAAAGCAACTTTGACCTGGTTGTTTAAGCCCATTCACTTGTAATATATTTAAAATTAATTCAAAATTCAAGTCATTTTAACGTTATCAATGTGTCTAACAGAATAATAAATCGACCTGGACTTGATAAAAACACCAGAATGTGTTTTAAATACCAGAACAAGCACTTAGAAATACAACCAGCATGTGCTATTGACCGACCGGGCACCTACACACGATTGTCTGTGTCTGATGAAAATAACGATCGAAGGGATTGTGACCTCTGCTGGCTGGTCGGAGGTGTGACTAGTGCGTGACTCTCTGTACGCGATACTGCTCTCCGTGTGACCCCCATCTCGAGTGGGGTATTTTGGGTACGGCTCTCCACAAGGGGAGAGATAGAACAGGATGTTTGGATATGACTAAATTGTAAGAAAGTGGGAAAAATGTAAAATTTTGGCTCCGTTTCAATTCACATACATCTGGCGGGTGAAAAGAAGCAGCCATGGACTGCAGGGATTGAGGGAGCTAGTGCTAGTCTGTGTCTCTCCATATGGTCAGATGTATGGGGACACCTGACCCTGAAACAAGGGTTGGACTATGGGATAAAAAGCACAAAAGCCAAGTAAGTAAACTGGGTTCTGTTCTGTGTGTGTGTGTGTGTGTGTGTGTGTTCACGAGAAGGTGCGATACCCTGGGTGCGATGAGAGCGGATGATGCTCATAGAGCTGATCCAGTCGGGCGATATCTTGGACACTAGCGAGTAGAGGACCTCCAGACTGGTCGCGTCCATCACAAGGATCTCCGGGTAGTGGCCGTGGCACAGCAGGCGGCCCTCGCGCTGAGTCCCGATGGCGAACTGGTAGAACTGATAAGAGTTTAGGAATAAGGTTTGACCACATGGGGGCGGTATAGTACAAAATCAATGCGTATCACCGTTACCTGGATGCCCGTGTGGGCACAGGCTAGCTTGGTGAACTCGATGCAGCGCCCATCGTTCACATCCCACAAACACATATCCCTGTAAAACAACACGTTACACATGTTAGGTAAAATATCGAGGTGTCCATAAACTTTTGGGAAGTCCAGCTCACCCCCTCCAGACATTTATCCATTTATTTTATTAGCCTGACTGCATGTTTTTTTGGACTGTGTAAGGAAACCCACACAGAAAGAACCCGGACCACCCCACCTGGGAATCAAACCCACCGAGCCACCGTCCACTCCGACGTGCACCTACCCACTCTCCGAGGCGCTGACCATGTACTGTTTGTCGCCGCTGGCGCTGGCCTTGGCCAGACAGGTCACAGAGGCGGTGTGTCCGAACAGAAGAGCCCTCGGGTTGATCTGCAGAAGCCAGAATAAAGCACACGCACACACACACACATCATTATCAAAGGTCCGCACCGGAACCAGTAACCGAACTGGAACCACGAGAGAGAGAGAGAAGGAGAGAAGCGCCGGTGTGAGACCTCACCTCGAGTTCAGGGGTTAAGTCCCAGATACAGATCTGGCCATCGTGACAGCCGCTGATGATAGTGGCCAGGTCGTCCATCACCAGCAGGCTGGAGATACAGTGAGTGGGGGCATTTCGACCCCACAGCACGATGGGTAGGACCAGAGTGTTTCCCGTCATGTTCTCTTGCCAACTGTGAGACACAGAGAGAGAGAAAAACGTTCGGAGAGAATAAAGACTCAGGATACAAAGGGAGGCAAGAGAAACGATAGAAATGGGAGGGGGGGGGGGGGGGGTACAAGGGTATTAAGGAAAGGGCAAAGAGAAAGTTAAGGATAAAGGGGGAATAATAATAATGATTAAAAGATATTATTAATTTTATTCAGATTTAACACAACATGGACTCGAGGCATGGACTCCTCTAGACCCCTGAAGGTGTGCTGTGGTACCTGGCACCAGGATGTCAGCAGCAGATCCCTTAACTCCTGTAAGTTGTGAGGTGGGGCCACAACATGGATCGGACTTGTTTCGTCCAGCACGTCCCACGGATGCTCGATCGTATCGAGATCTGGGGAATCTGGAGGCCAAACCGTTCCTGAAGCATTTTAGCTTTGTGGCAGGGCGCGTCACCCTGCTGAAAGAGGCCACAGCCATCAGGGATACCGTTTCCAAAGATGCTTAGGTAGGTGAGACGTGTCAGAGTAACATCCGCATGGACGGCAGGACCCGAGGTTTCCCAGCAGAACGTCGCCCAAAGCATCACACCGCCCATAGTGCATCCTGGTGCCGTGTGTCCCCCAGGTAAACGACGCACACTAATATAATAACACGGCTATCCTTGTATTTTCTCGTGTAGGGAATCCTCTTATGGTTCCAGGTACGAGTATTTGTTGCCTTTCCTTAATGTATTTAAGACGTTCTATTAGAAGAAAGGATATATAAGGCGCAGAATAAAATCTAAAAGTAATTCATCATACATTAATCACCCAGAACCTTATTCATTTAGGTTCTGGGGAGCCCAGGTGGAACAGTGGTCCAACACTCCACCCGACCGCTCTTGAGATCTCGAGCTTTTTACACAGACGTGTGATGTGTATGAGGGACGGTGGGCAGAAGGGATCCCTCATTTCTGCTGCAATTGCGGCCTCTGCTGGCAAGTCGAAGCACCGCACAGAGACGGGGAATAATAGAGAGCAGTGCGCAGTACGTGATACCAAGCCCTATGTGAACCCGCCTCGTGCAGGTGAAAAGAAGCGGTTCGATAGCGCACACAACCCTCCTCGTTTAGGATCAGGGTCCGCAGCAGTAGAGGCGATACAACTGGGTAATCGGAAAAGCTCGTTTTAATATTTAATTCTAGATCTCTGCGAGATAAAACTGGATGTTAAAATCTCTATCAGTACCAAGAGCTTCATCCCCCACCCTACAATTTCAGAGCAGTTTGAGTCTGTGGAAGTCTATGGAAATACGGGGTCTATAGTGATTACAGACCATAATGATCTGGACGGAAATGATTGAAGAGGCAATTATTTATCTCCCCACTGGCATCAGTCCACACGTCCACGCATTGAGCCATTCGCACTGAAAGCTGAACTACATTAGCCGGACGAGCCGAACAGATCCGCAAAAAAATCATTCCCGCGTTCCGTAACCGCCGGAGCGAAAACACCCAGCATGCACTTCTGCACATACATCAATCCGTTTTAGCACGCCCCGCTGCACCGTCACCATGAGCACGCCGATATTAACACGTCACCAGGCTTGTTATGTTATAATTTATCATATATACATCACACACTCGACTATACTGTTCCTTTTTTATCTTGGTCAGGGTCACAGTGGGTCCGGTTTCCCTAGAATCACTGGATGCAATGCGGTAACACTCCCCAGACATGGACAATTATATCTGTATATAGCACTGTCAGATATTCGAACCCTGGATCCCAGCAGTAATGTGCCAGGCTCTGCAGCACCCAAGCACCCTTACTCATGTACTTTACATTGGTAGTGAATGTAGAACAGCAATGTGCTATGAGTGAGTAAACACAAGGTTTCCAGGTATCGCCCAACGATGGATTGGCGTTCCATCTGAGGCGTGTTACTACATTGTGCCCATTGATTCAGGGGAAACAGGACCCAGTGCAACCCAGACCAGGACAAATCGGTCATAAAACATGAAAATGAAATGAAGTTGATAAAGTAAAACCTTGAATATCTGAATAAAACAGCTTAACATCACTGCTTATTGCTTTTATTTGCATTTTACCAGCTGTCCCAACTTTTCTGGAATTGCCTGCATCACTAGACATCAAGTTCAGTCTCTATTTTTTATCAAATAAAAGGGAAAAAGACAAAACCATAATGTAAGTGTATTTGTTTTGGAAGCTACAAGCTTGCAGAGTTATTAAGCCTCCACAAGAGTCCCGACGTCACCAGGTCGCCTCCTAAAACTTCACTACTACACATTTAAATCCAACGTGAAGCCTATTTACCTCTCACAGAGCCCACAATCTAGAAAAACACCAGAAATCTGGCAAAGAGAAATGAAACGCATCACACTACCTGACGTGTTTGCTCCGTTTGGCGCCGAGCTTCACGTGGAGTTTTCGTAACATGGTTTTAATCCTGACTAAAGGAGCCAGCCTCATCCTGACCTTACGGATCTCCATCTCAAATATATATATATTTATATAAATATTACAATTTAAAGTAAAACCAGCCCAGATTCAGCCGTCGAGTCTCCGTCTGCATGCAGCACAGACCCACCGAATGGCAGGCGGCAGGACGGGGTCAGATCTAGCAGTGCTTTCTGACTAATCGATGGTCGCACAGCCGGGTCTGAAAGTCAATAGTAGTTCAACTGGTTGGAACTTATTGGAAGATTATAACCACTGAGTGAGTCTATAAAACAGCCAGAACAAAACCAGGCAGGTTTATACAATCTAATCCAACACCCATCAGCAGACTGGTGTATAATACAAGACTGACCAATAATGGAACTTTCCGTGTTGTGTAAGACGGTTTGACCGGCTATAAAAATGGGAAGAACTTTACAGCAGAGATGATTCGTTCACCACGGCACCCATGACAATAAAAAAATAATAAACATTTATGAACATACCGATCAGCTATAACATTAAAACCACCTCCTTGTTTCTACACTCACTTTGTAGTTCTATAATTACTGACTGTTCTTCAATGGTCAGGACCCCCACAGAGCAGATATTATTTAGGTGCTGGATCATTCTCAGCACTGCACTGACACTGACATGGTGGTGGTGTGTTAGTGTGTGTTGTCACTGTCACTGCTGGACTGAGAATAGTCCACCAACCAAAAACATCCAGCCGACAGCGCCCCGTGGGCAGCGTCCTGTGACCACTGATGAAGGTCTAGAAGATGACCGACTCAAACAGCAGCAATAGATGAGCGATCGTCTCTGACATTACATCTACAAGGTGGACCGACTAGGTAGGAGTGTCTAATAGAGTGGACAGTGAGTGGACACGGTGTTTAAAAACTCCAGCAGCGCTGCTGTGTCTGATCCACTCATACCAGCACAACACACACTAACACACCACCACCATGTCAGTGTCACTGCAGTGCTGAGAATCATCCACCACCTAAATAATACCTGCTCTGCTCAAAGCGACTTACAGCACTTTGACAGCGTACTGTCTAAGCAATCGAGGGTTCAGGGCCTTGCTCAAGGGCCCAACAGTGGCAGTGGTGGGGCTTGAACCAGCAACCTTTTGATTACTAGTCCAGTGCCTTAACCACTAGGCTACAACTGCTACTGTCGGACCTTTGAACACAATGCTTGCCTACGCCTACAAAGCCAAAAACTGACCAGTCTTGACCCTCCTTAAAGCTTAAACCATTGGAACATGGGTGACTGTTCACAGTCAAGCAAGCTTTACAATTAAACAGTCATCAGAACCCCAAAACTGCCACGATATACATGTTCCTGTCAAATGTATGTACAGTTTTAGCTGTATGGGGTCAGCGGTGGTCCTATGGAGGGCAGGATGGGGGTAATAAATTGTGCACATCAACAGATGGGCAACAGTAGTGATAAATGCACCAAAATCCTGCCCATCCACCCACAGCCAATACCAGCTCCATAATGGCTGGATCTACTGGGCCATTATTACTAATGCGATCATTAATACTTACATACTAAGCAGTAAATAAAACAGTACACAAATACATACATACATATATATATATACATTACATATACATATATATATATATATATATACATATATGTACTATTTCCTAGAGCAAACAGGACACATCCATAACGATCAGTGGGCATCCCGGACCGCATACTAGCGCACTACATAGTACGGCAGAACACCACGACACATTCGAATGCGCACTATTTTCGCATACTAGTTAGTACGCTAGTGTGTATTCTGTGTACACAGTTAGCATTTAGCTCTCCATCAACACATCGTCGTAGCCTTACTATTCTCTGATTTATTCTCTATTTAATGACACACGTTGAAACAATCACTCACCGTCAACGTCCTTTAATGCAGCATCGTCCTGAATATGCGATATTTTGACTATAAATTTACGGTAAATTCGCTGTTAGCTCGAGCTAGTAGCAGATCGCCCTCTGTCAGCTCGAGCACTGTCAGCTGATCCTACGCTGTTTGCGTAACTCCCGCTCTAGTCGCGCCGATCGTATTTACGCAATTGGCGTAACTTTAGTCGTAACTCAGTGCTGCCAACCTAATGGCCAGATGCAGTATTACAGTAAATATTAATCAGTTCGTTTCTTCTTCACTACGCGTTTCACCCTGGTCAGAATCACGGTGGGTGCAGAGCTTAATGAGAACACCAATTCATTACAGGGACATACAAGCAAGCTGATTTTTTTTTTTTGTAAATGAAAGAATAAATGAATAATCACACAATGTGCGTTTTTGTTAACGAATAACCATTGTTTACTGTAAGGTGGTGCCACATCGCAACATGGGTCTGGGTTTGATCCTCGCTTTGGGACACTGTCCTGAGAGGAGTTTTGCATGTTCTCTCTAACTGCGTCTTTAAACTGGCCCTGGGCTTACTTGAGTGTAGGTGGACAAAGTGTTAGGTTTCAGCCATAACATTTACATTATATTTACATTTTCTGCATTTAGTGGACGCTTTTATTCAAAGCAACTTACAATTGTGACAGTAAACAATCTGAGTAATTGGGGGTTAAGGGTCTTGCTCAAGGACCCAACAGTGGCAACTTGGCGATGGTGGGGCTTGAACCGGCAACCTTCTGATTACTAGTCCAGTACCTTACCCACTAAGCTACAACCGCCCCATAACGATTGCTAACGGGTATAATAAATTAATTATATAGATGTATATATGCTTCCAACTTTGCAGCAACAGTTTAGGGAAGGTCCTTACCCTGTGCACACAGCAAGCTCTTTAAAGACATGAAGAAAAGCTTGATTTAACAAACTTTTGTGATGTTGCCACCACATTAATGCCCATGTTTTAGAATGTGGTGTCCACTTGTGGAGGCTGAAACACATGAGTTCATTAGGGGTGTCCCGATACTTTTGTCAGTATAGTGTACTTCTACTGGTTCTACATTCACAATGATCAACCTAAGGTGCAGTAGTGCAGCACTATAGTTCTTTTTTTTTTCCTCCCATACGCACGCAGAAGACAAACCAGCGGCTTTAAATCGTGGCTGAAGATGAGCACGTGTAGGTGTGAGGACAGCACCGAACCCAGCGGGACCCTGACCAGATTTATTTGTGTAAATATGAATGTAAAATAACCACTAGCCCTACACGACGGTAGATCTCGCCTCATTCAGTCCAACCAGATTGACATCACAAGTTGCCACTGTTTCTTTAATTTGCGTTTTTTTTTTTTACTATAGCTACACCTCAGCCCACCTAAATCACCGCAAATCTAAAAAGTTTTCATTCGTCAGTAGCCAGTTTGTGCCATTTTTGCATTTTTCCTTTTGTAACCTGCACTGTTTGTGAAGATGAGGGCGCAACCGAGCACAAAGAAAGCAAAAACGATTCGATTCAGGCAAAACCCCTGCTGAGACGCTGTTTTGTTCATATGTGGAAGAAGCTGACTGAGTAATTTTAACCCTCAATCTGATATTCATATGAAGTTAAGCGCCTCTGCTGGACAGTTTTGGAACTTGCTGGCTGAGGAAAAATATCCAAACGTAAATGTGCCACATATTTGATTGCCAGAATTTTTTGGATCAACCTACTTGTGTGAATCAGCCTTTTTCACCATAAAAATAATGAAGTCTAAATATCGCATCAGCAGCTCCTGTCCAGACTATATAAAGCGGACTGACACCATTCAGAGTACATCATCAGAATAAAGTCAGTGTGATTTTTCAGTCACTCACCCTGTCAATATCAATATAGGAACTGAAGCACATTTAAAAATGACGAGGCCGAACTTGATGACCTGAAATTGATGACATGATGACCTGTCGACTGAAATTGTAGATCTCAAGCCAAGAAAGTATGGGCACCCCTGTGCTAGACGGTCAAAAAAAGCATCTTACAGCCCGGAAAATACAGAAACGTGTAGAAATCTGTTGATATAATAATAAAGGAATAAAAAGAAGAACAAGATCAAGTCTTTGCTGAATTCAGGGGTGTTTAATAGTACAAATAATGAGACAAAATAGAGCACAAGAGTCAAATCAGACATCAGTGATAGTGGTTCTGGGTGTGAGATATTCTGTAAGTGAACAGACTGTGTGTGTGTGTGTGTGTGTTAGTTCACAAAGAAAAAAAAAAAGGAAAATACATTTTATATTCTGCGCTATACAAGCTGTAAACAAGCTAAATAAAATAGAAAACGAACTTCAGTCTCAGGAAACGTCGTGTGTTTGTTACGGCTCACACATCTCCACATCTCCTCTCTTTAATAAGACACTGGCTAGACACTGGCTACGCTGGACTACCTTCAGAGTGTTCATTTATATATTTATTTAAAATAAAAAGGAGAAATAGGACAGAAGTGTTTGTTAAAGTTTCATTCAGTGCATCTAACCATAATCAGAGTTACGCAGGAATTATAATAATGTAAGATGATATACCAGCTTGGCAGCCGTTACTAAGGATGCCAAATTAATGCCAACAGACACGTTATATGTTTTAGCACCGTGCAGCAATTGTTATTTTATTATTTTACTCATTTATTTTTTTGCATTCCTTTTCTTTTTTAAAACACGTTAGCATATAATCCAAAAACATCGTAGTGGTTAGAAGATGAAGCTTAGTGATTTATTCTTATTTCATATAAAAGAAGGGAAATAAAATAACTTCATCGGCTCGTCCTCCAGACTGCAGCAGAAAGATAAAAGTAATTATTAAAAACAAACAGTACAAACGACGCGCCGAGACGAGATTAAAAGGCTGAAGACGTAAAACTCGGAGCGATTAGGAGCTTAAACGAAACTAAACTGATGCGGCCGGTCGCCTAGGAGATTTCGCTCTCTAGGACTCCGACTTCTTTTTGCTTTTCTTGAGGAACGAGGGCGTGCGGAATTTCTTCTTCTTCTTCGACGGGGATTTGTTCGGGGAGTCGTCGCTGGCCTGGTCGCCGTCGGCGCCGACCTGCTCCTCCCCGTCCGTCTGGGCGGGGCTGGGCTCCGGCTGAGAGGGGGCGGGGTCTTCCTCGGGGAGGGCGACGGTCTCTGCGGGCTCGTCGGGGGTCAGGTCGGGAAGGGTCTGTCTTAAAGTGGTGGAGTCGCTGTCGTCTTTGGGGCTCTGATCCTGCTGGCGCTCTGCAGGGGGGGAGAGCGGGGAGAAAGAAATGTCAAGGGTCGCAAATCAATGTGATACAAGACCATCCTCAACTGATACTAAAGCAATCTTAATGGCATCAGCTAGCCATAAATTATTCTGCATCTGCATATATAAATAAAAAACCTGCTCTGCAATAACTGTGTTGATGCAATTTCATGGCCAACCACTAGATGGCATATCATACTATACACTGATCAGCCATAACATTAAAACCACCTCCTTGTTTCTACACTCACTGTCCATGTTATCAGCTCCACTTACCATATAGAAGCACTTTGTAGTTCTACAATTACTGACTGTAGTCCATCTGTTTCTCTACATACCTTGTTACCCCCTTTCACCCTGTTCTTCAATGGTCAGGACCCCCACAGGACCACCACAGAGCAGGTATTATTTAGGTGGTGGATCATTCTCAGCACTGCAGTGACACTGACATGGTGGAGGTGTGTTAGTGTGTGTTGTGCTGGTATGAGTGGCTCAGACACAGCAGCGCTGCTGGAGTTTTTAAACACCTCACTGTCACTGCTGGACTGAGAATAATCCACCAACCAAAAACATCCAGCTAACAGCGCCCCGTGGGCAGCGTCCTGTGACCACTGATGAAGGTCTAGAAGATGAGTGACTCAAACAGCAGCAATAGATGAGCGATCGTCTCTGACTTTACATCTACAAGGTGGACCGACTAGGTAGGAGTGTCTAACAGAGTGGACAGTGAGTGGACACGGTGTTTAAAAACTCCAGCAGCGCTGCTGTGTCTGATCCACTCATACCAGCACAACACACACTAACACACCACCACCATGTCAGTGTCACTGCAGTGCTGAGAATCATCCACCACCCAAATAATACCTGCTTTCTGGTGGTCCTGTGGGGGTCCTGACCATTGAAGAACAGCATGAAAGGGGGTTAACAAAGCATGTAGAGAAACAGATGAACTACAGTCAGTAATTGTAGAACTACAAAGCGCTTCTATATGGTAAGTGGAGCTGATAACATGGACAGTGAGTGTAGAAACAAGGAGGTGGTTTTAATGATATGTCTGATCAGTATATTGGGACCTCACCTACTATATCTGACCAAATAAAAACCTAGAATTGACTGACCAGCGATACCAAACAAGAGCGACACTCTGCAGAGCCAGAAAAAAGCCGCACACAGCATGATCGATCAACAAGAGAAACACTGACACGGTGGATCTGGACACACCGGGTCTGGACCATACGTTACCTGTTCTAGCTAACGCACAGCAGTCGAGATAATAGAGAAACGGAGCTGAGCCTGTTAATCTTGCAAAAGTTTAATGAGCGGGAGAGTCTAGGAGCTTCTAATACACAGAGCGACTGGAATCATCTCGAGGTTCTGCAATCAGTTTATGAGACTTCAAGAGCGGTCAGGGTTCCAGTTCCAAATATTGACACAAGAACCATTTTTTTGGAAGGAATGGGGGGGATTTAAATGGCTGAAAATGAACCACACTGGACAGGGCTTCGGCCACCCCACCCTCAGACACAGCCAATCATGTCTAGGTAGATGCCCAGTCAACTGATGGCTTATTACTTTATTTTATGGTGGTGCCACCATGTCAAACATGGGCATTGATATTGTGGCACCACCACCACCACCTATTTTAAGGCAATACTGTAGAAAGGCTTCCTACAAGATTTCGGAGTGTGCCTGTAGGAATTTACACATATTCAGTTGAAAGAACACCGACACAGATCGTCCCGGTGCGTTCGGGTCTCGGTTCCACCCTACATGAACCCATCGAAATGAACATTAAACGGCTTTCTGATTGGAGCAGACCCGTCAGATGACCCCAGCGTGACACACAGAGGGAGGTACAGCGCCGGAGCAGGAGAAAGAAGCGACCGGGTCACGAGGAGGAGAAGAGCCGGAGAGATCTAGCGACACATGCAGGCGAGGAGGAGGAGGAGGAGGAAGCTAAAACAAGCATGAGGGTGAAGAGTTGGAGTGGGACAGTACTTACTACGGCAACAGGAATTCTTTTGCATTTCCATCTCCTGATTGTAAAGCAGCCACGGAGAAGAAAACAAAGCACAGTAGAAAATAAAAATAAAAAACGACCACGTGGGTCAAATCACAGCCACCACGTTAAAGAAAATAAAGGGAAAAGAAGATCACCAGGAGGAGAAGAATGGACACCAGCCATTCTTGGAAAGGCCTCAGAGAAATGAGGATGAAGAGCGAATCTGATTACACACAGAGTTTTACTGACCTTCTGATTCTCTAAAAGCTTTAACATTTAAAGCAATTCATTACTGCACTATATGGACAAAAGTATTGGGACACCACTTCACATGTTTGTTTGTTTGTTATCACATTTATGTTCATTATGTTCACGGCAGAAATCGGTGCTCACTCACTTAAGGTCATGGGGGGGGGGTGCTGGAGCCTATCCCAGCTTTTCAATGGGCGCAAGGCACACAGTAACACCCTGGACGGGGTGCCAGTCCATCGCAGGGCAGACACACACACACACATTCACCTATAGGGCAATTCAGTGTCTCCAATTAACCTGACTGCATGTTTTTGGACTGTGGGAGGAAACCGGAGCTCCCGGAGGAAACCCACGCAGACACGGGGAGAGCATGCAAACTCCGCACAGAAAGGACCCGGACCGCCCCGCCTGGGGATCGAACCCAGGACCTTCGCGCTGTGAGACGACAGTGCTACCCACCGAGCCACGGTGCCGCCCATCGGTGCTTTATGTTAACAGGTGTAATAAATTAATTTATATTTATTTATTACTTTGTTTATTTATTTGAGTTTTAACACCATGTTTAATACGCATGTGTCGTTTAATGGCAAGACAATGTTGTCTTTATATCTTGGAACTATTTTATATTTACTTTCTTATGGCTGTGTGCTAAATTAAATTAAAACGGTTCTTGTGTAATCAGTTATATAAAGGACGTTATATTGCAGTGTCCATTTTTGCAGCAACAGTTTAAGGAAGGCCCTTTCCTGTTCCGGCAAGACTGTTCTCTATAAAGACATGGCCTCAACAGCTCTGGAATGAACTGGAACATCAACTGAGGCTTTCCTGAGCAACGGAAAGGGCACAAATTCCCACAGTCTGTCTGTCTATCTATCTATCTATCTATCTATCTATCTATCTATCTATCTATCTATCTATCTAACTAACTAACTAACTAACTAACTAACTAACTAGGACGTCAGACAAGCTCAAGGTCAGGTGTCCAAATACTTTTGGTCGTATAGTGCCATAAATCTTTGGTTCCTTCAAATTTTTTTGTGTTTTTTAGCTACTGCAAACATCATATCTGAGAACACTGGTGTAATCCAACGTAATAAAGATCAAGAGATTTAAAAAAATACCGATAACACGGAGCCGCTATGATTTTAATTATTTGGACGTGACGTTTAGATTCTGGAGGGTCGTTTTGTTCATTTTCACAGCTCAAGGACTTGTGATTGGCTGTGTGCCCGTTGTAGGGCGGGACAAGGGTCCGACAGGGACGCCTCACGCTGCTGTAATTACGACCTCTGCTGGCGGTCGAGGCGCCTGCACAAAGAGAGGTTGAAAAAATGCAACCCTCCTTGGATGGACGTGGGGAGAGGCGGTGGCGGGGAACTAGATTACGTGGAAAAGGGAAGCAAAAAAAATCACCAATGGACATCCATTGATTCTCTTGATCTATTATTACATATGAGAGAGACAGTAAAACGTCTCCAGCTGTTAAAGATCAGACAGTTAAATACACAGACACAAACTAAAACGATCCAAGTATCGACCCTTGAGGCACACCACAGCTCCAAACAAGGAAACATGCTTAAAATGAACCGTGACCACCTGGATAAACCTACCTTCTTCTACTCGAATCGGGGTGCTAGGGGGTGTACGGGTGGGGCTGGGAGCTTTTCCTACCTCCCCGGGCTCCTGAGTTTGATCTAGAAGACAAGAGAGCAAATCACGAGCCGGAAAAAGCAAGAATTTTTTGATAAGTGCTGATTAGGGATTCAAACAGAGTCTGATCAGAGCAGGCACACCAAGCAGTGACCCCCATGGTGGTAGAAACCAGATTCATTATCAGAGACACACCGGAACACCAAGAGCAAGAAACAAAGCAAAGGACCAAGGGAAGGGAAGTGCTAGTAGAGTCAACCCCAAAATTTCAAGCCTCCGATAAGGCGAGGGCAGACAGACGTCACTCCGGGCTACCTGCGGCGGGGCCGTCTCGATCCGGCAGCTCGTGCCCGGATATCTCAGTGGTCAGGGCTTTCAGCACGGCGCTGTGAAACTCCTTGTGCGGCGAATCCGCCCCAGACTCCGTACCTTGGCTTTGGAGGGCAGCCGAGGTGTCGCCGGGCGCCTCAGATTTGTCGTCCGACGGCGCGGGAGGAGTCGGAACTCCCTCCGCGCCGGACTTCAGCGAACCGCCGGACTCGGAGACCTGTACTGGAGGCAACAACAACGTCTTTCCAGACCTGCAGGGGCGTTTCTGAGCTGCAGAGCAACTGGCAACCCACGAGCAAAACTAAAACCATGGTGTTTTATTAAATAAATAAATAAATAAATAAATAAATAAATAAATATTTCAATTGCAGGTTAATTGGCACGGAAACCATATAGACAAAAGTATCTGGACACCTCTTGTATCTTGCATTATTTAAATTTGATTCTAACGAACTGGAACATCAACATCAGTTCCTCAGTCATACAAATGCTCCTTGTATGGCTCAGAATTGGAACAAATTCCCACAGACATAGATCAAGCTCACGCTCAGGTGTCCAAATACTTTAGACCATACAGTCCATAACGTCCAGAACATTCCGTACCCCGCAGGTTTTTACCTTCTGGACCTTTCTGCTTGAGCTCCACCTCTCGGCGGTACTGCTCCAGCTCCTGATCCGTCAGCTTGGTGAACGGGTTCGGTCCGGTCTTGGTGACGATCACCCGAGGCTGGTACTCCTTCTCTATGATGGCTTTAGAGGCCGTGACCAGCTCCCCCTGCGGGGCGAAGAGCAGCACAGACGGGAACGACGACACTTAAAATGCTTGTCATGTCAGAACCATTATTTACATTTTCTGCATTTAGGAGACGCTTTTATCCAGAGCGACTTACAGTACTGCAACAGTAACAGTCTGAGCAATTGAGGGTTAAGGGCCTTGCTTAAGGGCCCAACAGTGGCAACCTGGCAGTGGTGGGGTTTGAACCAGTGACCTTTCGATTACTAGTCCAGTACCTTAACCACCAGGCTACAACTACCCTGTAACCCACAACAAGCTCAACGTCTCAGGTTAACAATCTATCTATCTATCTATCTATCTATCTATCTATCTATCTATCTATCTATCTATCTATCTAATCTGTCTGTCTGTCTGTCTGTCTGTCTGTCTATCTATCTATCTATCTATATAATCTGTCTGTCTATCTATAATCTGTCTGTCTATCTATAATCGGTCTGTCTATCATCTATCTATCTATCATCTATCTATCTATAATCTGTCTGTCTGTCTATCATATACGTATCTATCTATCTATCTATCTATAATCTGTCTGTCTATAATTTGTCTGTCTGTCTATCTATAATTTGTCTGTCTGTCTATCTATCTAAATAAATGAAATTAAAGATCTAATTTAGCTCACAGATTAGTTAATACCATAAAACCATACTGGTTTGCACCCAGTTGTTCCAGTGAGTGCTGAAAATGCCTCTGAATATATTAAATCAAGAAGAAATCAGATGACTACACAGGCTCAGTTCAGTGTAGCTGCTGCTAAAACTCACAGACATCCAAAAAATGAGCTGGTGACTAAATCCACGTGGTTTGCATTAGCAATAACCCATAACTACCTTAATCTAGGAAGAGAAGACTTCAGTACCAGTTTAACCCAGAACCTTCACACATATACTGTAGATGCTAACTATAAACAATGGAGAGGAAATGTTGTGTGTGGTTGATATTCAGCAGGTTGTACCTTTCTAACAGACCTAGCAGGGCTACAGCTGTCTGAGAGGTCGAGGCCATCGATAGACTCCAAACAGTCAGACAGAGGAGCGTCCTGCAATAGTAAAGCTCATCAGCAGTGCACAACTCCAGCTCCGGTCAACAAACGTCACACACACACACACACACACACACCTCACACACACTCACTCACCTCACACACACACACACACACCTCACACACCTCACACACACACACCTCACACACACACACCTCACACACACACACACACCTCACACACACACACACACACCTCACACACACACCTCACACACACACACCACTACACCACTACAATCAATACAGGCACACCAGCACACACACCTCACACACACACACCTCTCACACACACACACCTCTCACACACACACACCTCTCACACACACACACCTCTCACACACACACACCTCTCACACACACACACACACCTCACACACACACCTCACCACTACAATCAATACAGGCACACCAGCACACACACACCTCACACACACACCTCTCACACACCATGAAATACGAATGCGCACACACACCTCACACACACACACCTCACACACCATGAAATACGAATGCGTGCACACACACACACACACACACACACCTCACACACCATGAAATACGAATGCGCGCACACACACACACCTCACACACCTCACACACACCTCACACACACCTCACACACACCTCACACACACCTCACACACACCTCACACACACCTCACACACACACTCACTCACACACTCACTCACACACCATGAAATACGAATGCGCGCGCACACACACACACACCTCACACACACACTCACACACACCTCACACACCATGAAACACGAATGCACACACAGACATGCGCTGAGCATTTCCCAAAAAAAGCAAATGGGACAAATTCAAGCCAAACGGTTGCCAGATGGATCGAAGTCATGCACTGCAAAGTGAGAAATCAAAAGGTGCTAGTCAAACCGCACACAAGTTTCCACTGGAGGTTTTGTTCTTACATGTTGTTCTCCTTTAGACCGACTTTTTTCAAGAAATTGAAGATCATTTACATTTTAACTGGGTTAAAGATTGTAGGTATCGCTGCAGATTATCGTTCCTGTGAGTATTTAGGACATTCAGTCAGTTTGTGTTTGATAGAAACAATAAAAAAAAAAAAAAAAACAAGCAGCTTAAAAATGGTGTTAATTCTTAGAGCTGAATAAATTCAATGTGGAAATATAGTCATGTAAACCGTCCATCAGAAATTATTATAATTCTGCATTGTTATATTAATATTTAGTAGGTTAATAAAACACGACAGGATTGACTGATGCCCTCATTAGGTCTGACTAGCAACTAGCAAAGGCAAAATGAGCAATAGTAGGACATGCAGACTTACAGTGCATGTTGTAAAATTAAGAGACGACACCCGAAAAACTGTCCTGTTAAAAACACATCAATAATAAATAACAGATCAGGCAGGTAGATCTGTTATTCCGCTCTAACAGGACGGTTCGGAGAGGGTCATCACTCGTACCATGACCACTCGCCAATCTTTCCAAATGGACGGGTAATGTGTTATTTTAATCAGAAACCGTTACAGTCCCACAAGTCTAGTGAATCCGGATCTCAGTGGTGGTTCTTCCCTCCCAAATTTCCTCCCAATTTAGTCATATCCAATCACCTAATCATATTTCACCTCCACTCCGGGCCGTGGACCCTATAGAGTGAAACAGTGCCACTTGTGCAGTTTTACCGCTTTGACGCTCGGTTTTTACTGCTTGCCGCTGAGCTCAAAGTTTGCCAGTTCACCACTGACCCTTTTAAAGCGCCGGAAACAAAGCACACCCCCCGGAGGAGTGAAACTGATCATTACCGTTTCATAAAACCTTAAATTTAAAACTAGTATGACTAGTATGCTTTGACAAAAATAGAAAAATACAGCACAACAACTAGCGAGCTGTGCAACTATGAGACCGGGTCCGCATTATAGAGAGCAATACTACGTTTCATCATCCAGGACTCGCTCGTCATGGCTTCATAGCTCTTTTTAGGATTGAATGCGCCATTGGATTGAATAATATAGTATCGTTAAACAACGTTAATCTTCTTACGTGTCCAAGCGATGACTAGTTCTAGCTTTAAACTTAAATACAGCTTATAAATAAATGTATGTAAATAAACTGTCAATACTGTCAGTGTTAAAGTGATTTTATATATATATATATATATATATATATATATATATATGCAGAATACATCCACCCAACACTCCAGCTAGTGCGGTTCCATTGGAAAGGACTAATATGTATATATTAGCCGAAAGAGAGAATTTTTCTGTGGTCATGGTACAAACAGGCTAATTTTGCGCTTAGTGAAATCACACTCGTAACGTTAGTCAAAACCAAAGCAAAAAAAACACGCCACGGCAAACCAAACTAAAGGAAAAGTGAGCGCCACCCCGGCCAGGGGGGATGCGAACATGTAATTACGGTTAGCTCAAACTCAAGCTGTACTTACATGCCAGATAGTCGCCCTCTGTGGTCAAAGAACAAGGCTACGGTTACACACTGAATAATGGGAAGAATGGGATGATGGGAGTGTTGCATTTGTGTAGTATAAATACAGGCTGGATATTTCAAGACTTCTGGAGCAGGTGAGTGCGCCTTGCCTTAAATTAGCTTTAAAATGCATTTTTTTAATTGAGCAAAGTGTCCTGCACTTTGATCTAATTGCAAATTTGGGATACATCATTTAAAACGTTCATAAAAACTCCCTATAACACTGAAAAAATAGTATTTTTTCATGACCCCACTCTAATCTTTCAGAAATCCTTTTTCCAACATTGTTTGGTGACTCCAGATCCCATCTATGTTTTTAATATTTATTTTCCATAAGAACTTGATAATAATGTGGTTAAAATCCATGTTTTAGTCACGTCCCCAGGTTTTCACTCAGTCCTATTTAAGGTCAATGGAAGAGCATTAGTAGGTTCTCCCCTTTTTCCACTGTATGTTTGATAATATTGTAACTCTGACTAAGAAGATTCATTCCTGTTACCTACATTTATTCTTAGTTGTTATTTGTTAAGTTTAAAAACAAATGTTTGTGATAAATCACTAAACTGTGTCCAGTGTTCTTGTGCTTTTAGCATGTTCTCCATGCCGCTATATTTCATGTATTTACTAATTCTAGGTTAAAAACTCCTGTTACTCATGTACAGCTCATCTTCCACTTAGAAACCTTAAAAAAATTAAACAAAGCTGCCTAAGATTCGACCAAAACCCATTCTGAGTAGTTAAGTGTGTGTTACTAGATTCAGTCTTGAACAAAGTCAAGTTACTACACGGTAAGAACTGACCTGGATGAAGGAGCGATCCACCACGGCGCCCGTGAGAACCTGGGACTGCGGTCCAGCGGTCTTGATGTCCTGCAGGTTCTGCTCGCGGATCTGTTAAAGAATCGGCACAATGATTCGTCCTGAAACTGACCCCAGTGCATCACATGACCACGAGTACTATTCAAGAGAAACCTTCAGACCTTGTTGCGCATCTCCTGGACCTCTTTGGGGTTGGTGTTGAGGGGGACGAACTGATTGGCCACGGCGACTTGTCGGGCGCTCTCCTCCTTCGTCCACTGCAATTAGCAAAGCAGAGAGTCGGATACAGAGCGTACGCGAGGGCGAGGGAACTGAAGACAGTTCGAACAGCCGAACGACAACAAACGCACCAGACATACACAAAAATATTACAAAAAATATTAGAAATAAGTGTCACTTCATGCTGTTTTAAATAAAAATAGAATAAGAAGAAAAACTCAAGTATAAATCGGCACAGAACAGGGAACCAATGATGATGAGTTCTAGTCCCAAACATCTCGGTACTCAGAACGCAAAATTCAAACCACTAACTATTAAATTCACTAATAAAATTAAGAAGTGGCATTTTAAAACTCTGTTCTATTTTTTAATGAAAGCAGGCTGTATTCTAACCAAACACTCAAGGAACTGAATGTTGGGAAAGTAGAAACGAGCTTAAAGACGACCTGCGACACACGACTGGTCCGAGAATTCTAACAGAGCCCGTACGGCATGTCCAATTTACACTCGGAAACGGGCTAAATTCGCCCCTCCGATAGGACACGAGTGGTAACGTTAGGTATGTGGCTGCATCAGTATTTCTGTTGAAATGAGAATAGAAATATGAATTTAACACTAATACTGTGGACAGCAGTGGTAACTAGATTTGGGAGGGTTTAAAGGGACAACCAGTCAATTCATTCCCAATTCCTGATTGTAAATCTGCTACCATTCGCACTAACTCCGTTCTGGCTGAAAAGCCCTGTTGAGCATCACACACCCCATTCTTCAGTACCGCTTCTCTTCACCTCACAGGGCTGTATTGCGTACAGAGAGCCATGCTATGCTCAATGTGTCTCCCACCGCCCCAAAAACACGCCCGGACTAGTCCCGGAGATCTAAGTTCACAGCGGTAGCAGGAACACACGCCGTCCAACAGCATTTAGTATCTCATTGATATCCGGGTGTTCTGGTTATCATTGATTGGCAAATTCAAAAGCTCGTCCTAAGATAAAGATTATTGTCAAAGACTTTTTAACAGGGCAGACGTGCATCCATGAATCTGTAGCTGTTATAACTCCATCTTCAGTGTTACCCGCTCTTTACCTGACGAACTCTCTGCTGGCACCTTTATTTAACACTTTGCAGGTCGTGCATTCTGCTTCCCAAGGATCCCAAATGAGACTCCTGGACATTTTTGGTGGTTTTTTAGGTCCAAAAAAGAAGACGTGTCCGGGGAAAAAGAGGACGTACGGTCACCCTAGTATATAACAAGTACTCGCCGCCTTTAATCACTATATTGAGCTTCTTTAGTCTGCAGTGAAAACGTTATTCCTCATCAGCATTGATTCTTGTGCTGCTGAATTTACTGTAATAAATAAAAACAAAATAAACCCTGAAACTAAAATTTAAAGAGGAGAAAGGAAGGAAGGAAGGAAGTGAGGAAGAGAGAGGAAGTGAAGGCAGTAGAGGATGAGAGGTAGTGAGGAAGACGTGAGGCAGAAGCACGACGCGTGTTTATAAGCAGCGACTGTGAGGCATCTGTGGGCAGTGAGTGTTTTATTAAGGTTAAGATCATACACACTAACACACACACACTAACACACACACACACACACTAACACACACACTAACACACACACTAACACACACACTAACACACACACTAACACACACACTAACACACACACTAACACACACACACACTAACACACACACACAGGGATGAACTTACGCCCAGGAAAAGGTAATAATGAATGTTGTTTTACTTTATAGATCAATAATGTAACGAAATATCATTTCTATTGAATAGTAATTTCAGATTACCGTCCACTAATGCAAGTCATTACTTCTGTAAACTAGTTTTAATCATTATCATGGTTAATGCACTTTGCAAGTCCAGAAAGGCTATGAATTATTATTATTATTATTAATATTTCGATTCTTTTCCAGCCCGGTTGGAGGTCTTGTGTTATAAACCACCATGAGCTTCACCAAACTGGAATTCTTAACACTAATGTTTAAAAAAATATATTTCAAAGGCAAAGAAATAATTTGAGAGGCTTGAGGAATAAATAAAAATGAATATTTTATAATAAACTTCAAAGGCTAAACCCCTCAAAATATGATAACACTCCCTGTATAATAACCTTTATTATTCTATTTTATTATTACTAAATTATAATTATTAAGCACTATTTTTATTACTATCATTATAAATATTATTAAAATGATTTAATTACCATTAGTAATTATTATCATTATTATTTATTATTAAAATATTTTTATAATTACATTATTATTAATCATATTATTTATCAGCAGTATTATTTATTATTAAATATTTCTATTACATAATTATCATTATTATTTATAACCATCATTATTTATTATAAAAATATTTTTATAATTACATTATATTATCATTTTTATTTTTATCTTCATTATTTATTATTAAAATATCTGTATAATTACATTATTATTACTTATTACAATCATTATTTATTATTAAAATATTTGTATAATTACATTATTATTAATTATATTATTTATCAGTATTATTATTTATTATTAAAATATTTTTAGAATTACATTATTATTAATAATATTATTTATCAGCATTATTATTTATTAATACATATTTTATAATTACATTATTATCATCATTTATTATTAAAATATTTGCATAATTACATTATCATTAATCATATTATTTATCAGCATCTTTATTATTAAAATATTTGCATAATTACATCATTATAATTTATTAACATAAATATTTATTATTAAAATATTTGCATAATTACATTATAGTTACTACTTATAATCTTAACCATTAGTTTTTGTTATTTTTCACAATATTATGTAATTATTTTCATTATTAGTATCATTATTTATCATAATGAATTAATAAGATGTTATAATTATAGTACCATTATTATAATCAATATTATATTTATTATGAATTATTATTCAGTATAAATATTATTAATGAGACGCTGAGATAAACGAGGCACAGCCTCTCTGGACCTCAGTAATGAACAGCGATGTTGCTTTAAGCGTTTGAATGATTCCTGAGGAACTCGGGGGTGCAGTAAGATTAAGATCATGAGCAGCCGTGAATCATGATTCCTTTCAGTGTTCGGCGAGTAACCGAACATCGTGAGGAGGCGTTTCCGGGCGGGCGTCGGGAAAGGGGGGGGAGGGGGGTCAACATGGGATGAACATGTAAATATGAAATACTCACTGATCACGAATAGAGCCTCACAACACAACACTCGCACTCCCCCAACTAGAGATAATCGTTCGGAGAGTTAAGAGCTGCATCACGTTTGTGTTTTATTATTGTGTGTGTGTGTGTGAGATTTCTTTTTTAAATAGAAGACAACACTCATGCTCAGGAACAGATCTGGAAATCTGTCATCAAACGCAGATAAATTTAAATAAATAAAAACCCAAAAACATTAAAAACCAAAAATAAAAAAGCATCAAAACAAGCCCAAATCAAACGCAAACAAGGTCGGGGATCAGTAAAGTACCTGGAGTCGACAAACCACAAGCAATGACTCCGCAGGTACACCGAGAGCAGCATCGTTTACATTCAGCCCCTCCCTCCCAGTCCTGCTGTATATGCTTCCTTTGAAGCAACAGTTTAGGGAAGGCCCTCTACTGTTCCGGCATGACTGTACCCCTGTGCACAAAGCAGCTCTATAATATAAGACTCGATTTAAAGAAACTGGAAGCAACACGAATGACCAGCCATACGAAGGCTCTGTTCTACTAGTACATGGACACAAATTCCCACAGACACACTTCAAAGTCTCAGTTTGGTTTCGAAACGGGACGTCCGACAAGCTCACGGTCAGTTTAGGGAAGGCCTTCTACTGTTCCGGAATGACTGTGCCCCTGTGCACAAAGCAGCTCTATAATATAAGACTCATGAGTGGCCAGCCATACGAAGGCTCTTTTGTACTAGTACATGGGCACAAATTCCCACAGACACACTCCAAAATCTTGGTTTGGTTTCGAAACGGGACGTCAGACAAGCTCATGGTCAGTTTACTATTCCGGCATGACTGTACCCCTGTGCACAAAGCAGCTCTATAATATAAGTATAATATTATGATATTATAATATAGTGTATAATAATATAATATAATATAATACTAGTACATGGGCACAAATTCCCACAGACACACCCAAAGGTTTTAGTTTGGTTACTAAACGGGACGTCCGACAAGCTCACGGTCAGTTTAGGGAAGGCCCTCCACTGTTCCGGCAAGACTGTGACCCTGTGCACAAAGCAGCTCTATAATATAAGACTCTGGAACCAACATGAGTGCCCAGCTATATGAAGCCTCGTTTGTACTAATAAATGGGCACAAATTCCCACAGACATACTTTAAAGTCATGGTTTGGTTTTGAAACAGTACATCCGACAAGCTCACTATCAGTTTAGGGAAGCCCTTTCATGTTCTGTGCACAAAGCAGCTCTATTATATAAGACTCGATTTAAAGAAACTGGAACCAACATGCGTGCCCGGCTATACTAAGGCTCTGTTCTACTAGTATATGGGCACAAATTCCCACAGACACACTTCAAAGTCTCAGTTTGGTTTCGAAACGGGACGTCCGACAAGCTCACGGTCAGTTTACTGTTCCGGCATGACTGTGCCCCTGTGCACAAAGCAGCTCTACAACATGAGACTCGATTTAAAGAAACTGGAACCAACATCAATGCTCAGCCATACGAAGGCTCTGTTCTACTAGTACATGGGCACAAATTCCCATAGACATACTTTGAAGTCTTGGTTCGGTTTTGAAATGGGACGTCCAAACACGTCACGTGTCCAATCATTAACAGCATCAACGTGTCTGGAACTGGAACCGAAGAACTGGTTCCACTGGGAGTGTAAACGCAACAGGTCCAGAATAATAAGCCAAACCCAAAGACAAAGCAAGACAGACTGTAAAAAATAAAGCACGGGCGGTACGAAACCACATCCAGCCACACTGAACTGACGTGCATGCGACGAGCGTCCACGATGCATCCGATAAATCATGCGACACGGCATGCACTGAGCAGCTAGAGAGCACCCCGACACACCCAGCACCTCACGTCCCGCTCCGTCCTAACACGAATCTGTTGAATCGGGAAGATCCGGGACCTAACGACGACGCTGGGGTGTCGGTGTGCTAGCTGGCCGCCGCCGAGCATCCTTCATTAGCAGTACGGTTCTAAACTATGAACAATAAGGTTGGCACAGACCAAGCAGTTGGTTATACAGCTTGGCACGCAGACACCGGACGAGAGAGACTGCAGCAAGGGTTTGACGTGATCGTGTGTAATGTTCGTCCACACCTTAGTCTTCCCCTTGGGGCTGCCGCCGCCCTCGGACCCCTCGTCGGGGGTGTCGTCCGGCCGGCCCGAGTTCAGCCAGCGGGTCTTGTCGCGCTGCCCCCGCTGGAAGCTGTGCTTGAGCGGGGAGCGAGCGCCCGAGTCGCTGTCCTCCGTGTACGAGTAGCTGGTGGCGGACGGCGGGATCTCTACGTCACTGTACTTTTTGGCTCTGTCGCGCAGGGCCGGGCAGCGGTACGGGTAGCCGGTCCGGTAGCCCTGGAGATGAGAAAGAGGAATAAATAAAACGCAGATTTCCTCACGTAGCTCAACTTTTATGAAGCGTGTAGGATTCGGTACCAAATTATCCAGCATGCGCATCAGGGCTTCGAACTCCTGCTCCCCGATCTGCCACTTGGGGTGCGGAGTCGTCCCGTCACCGGTGGGCTCCAGGTAACGAGGGCGCATCTTGTACTTCCCCGGGTCCAACATGACCAGGTTATCAGGGCCACCAGCGCTGGCAAGGGTACGAACCTGCAACACAAGAGGCAAAATAGATGAACAGAGACGCACAGCACTGGAGCTTCTACACCGCCGACCTCAATCGTCCAAATTCGTTATTGGTCACGTATAGTAGAACCCGACTTTTTGTCCCTCTCTTCCTGTCTTCTGATGCCGATCCCCACCCTGGTTGAGGAGAGCGAGACTGACACATGCCCCCTCCGACACATGTGCAGTACCGACTGCATCTTTTTACCTGCACAAGACGAAGAGTTACACCCTAATGAGCGTATTATTCCTCGACTCTGTGCAGGCACCATCATTCAGCCAGCAGAGGTCGCAACTGCATCAGTTCTGAGGTCCCGGCTCTGGCTCCCACCCTGTATGAACAACAGCCAATCGTTGTTCACGTTTGTTTGTTTGTTCATTTTACGGATTAACGCCATGTTAACACGTTGGTCACATTCATGGCAGGATCACTGAAGTTTTATTTATTTATTTTCCAAGTCTTAGTCTTTCTTGTTTCATCTTAGTTTTATTTATCTTCATATGTAAGTTCTCAGTTGTTATGGATGGCAGAGCTGTGTTTTGAACCGACAAGTTGTCGTCAGCTCTGGTGTGCTAGCGTGTCTTACCGCTGCGCCACCTGAGCACCACGTCCAGCGTTTTTAAATATAAAATTTGATTCGGGATTCGTACGTTGCCCCAGAATTCGGACCTGACGCTAAAAGGAAAGCAGCGAGAACAACAATCAAACAGAATAAAGAACTCACGAAGTTTAAAAGTGGTGCCTCAGACCCAGGCGCTTAATATGGTATGGTGAGATTGACCATATTAAAAAGTAAAGAGGCAATAAAAGAGGCTGATGTGGCGAGAGGCGAGACTGTTATTGCTGTGAATAGGTCGCCTAGAGTTAAAGAAACGGAATTAATGGATTAATGAAAATCAATCGGCTGGTGACGGTGGTTCTAACGTCCCGCCATTTATCCTCCTCCACCTTCTACCATCATTTCCTTGCCACTGTCGCCCTCAGCTGGCTCAACAGGGTTTTTTTGGGGGGGTTTTGAGGGTTTTTGGTTTCTCAGTCCTGGATTCTGTGAAGCCGCTTTAAAACAATGTCCAAAAAAACACTATACAAATAAATTTGACTTAAAAAAATGAGGTAAAAAGGAGGCGGAACGTTACCTGAATCTCACAGGCTGTGACCAGGTTGTGGATGTAGTAAAAAGCCTCTTCTACAGTTTCTCCTACCGACACCAGTCCGTGGTTCCTCAGAATCAGCACCTGTACACACACACACATCACACACACACACACACACACACACAGTCTGAACGTGTCCTTCAAACTATAAGGCCAGAAGTATTTGGACGTAGTCTGGAATCCCATTCTGGTGTTAAAAGGGAGCGACCACTGTCTGATCAGAAGGCGTCTCACAAGACTTTGTAGTATGTCTATGGGAATTCGTGCACATTCAGTCAGAAGAGTATTTGTATTGACTGGGCACCGATTGATCAGTTGATATTCCGGTTCGTTCCAGAGCTGCTCAGTGGTACCGAGGCGACTGGAGTTCCTTTAAACCAAGCTTTTCTTTATGTCTTTATAGAGCAGTCATGCTGGGACAGGAAAGGGCCTTCCCTAAACTGTTTTGGCAACGTTAGAAGCATGTAATGCCCCTTATATTATTAATTTATTATGTATGTTAGTGAATGTTGTGGCTGAAACACATGAGTTCAATAATTGAAGGGTAGTTGTAGGTTAGTGGTTAAGGTACTGGACTAGTAAGCAGAAGGTCGCTGGTTCAAACCCCACCACTGCCAGTTTGCCACTGTTGGGCCCTTAAACAAGGCCCTTAACCCTGACTGTATACTGTAACTGTAATGTAAGTCGCTTTGGATAAAGTACTAAAGTACCGTAAAAGCTGTTGAGATTCCGTACCTTGCTTTTGGGTCCCAGGTTCTTCTGTATAAGAATCTTCTCCTCGTCGTCCACCAGGATGCCGTGGTAGTCGTGGTAAGCCACCTCACCGAGATACAGAGCCTCGGGAGAGATGGGCAGGAGGCCACACTTCATCGCAGAAACCTTAAAAAAAAAAAAACACAGACAGGGCAGGTAAGCCACACCGACGTCTCAGCCCGGTGTGAAATGAACCCGGAGGAAGGATGCGCTCGTTACCGCTGCACCGGCAGGAGTGTGGATGTGAACGATGCACTTCACGTCGGGTCGGGCTGCGTAGATGGCAGAGTGGAGGGTGAAGCCGGCCTGGTTCACGCCCAGGTTAGTGCTGCCCCTCTCCACGATCTCGCCCTGCAGGTTGATCTTCACCTGAAACGAGAGGCGGGGGGTACTCGTCATTCCAAAGCAAAAAACAACGACACTTTATGTGGCACGACAGTCTATTAGACTAGCCCACCACCACCACCACCACCACCACCACCACCACCACCGTCATGCCCTGTGATGGATTGGCACCTTATAGGGAATTCTCAGCTTGTGCCTGGTGACTGGAATTAGGGCAGGAGTAGCTCAGTGGTAAAAGTACTAGTAATCAGAAGGTTGTCCGTTCAAGTCCCACCACTGTTCAAGTTGCCACTGACATTCATTACTATTTTATACTGGTTTCCATCATATAGACGGAGTAAAATCAGATTAAATCTGATCTAATCTAGATCAGATTGAGGAGGTCTGCAGGTAATCAGAGAAAGTTCATTAGCATCTCCAGACCAGATCACACTGCACTGAATGATAAATCTATCTGAAGGGCAAAGCAAGAGAGAGAGAACGAGAGAGAGAGAAAACGAGAGAAAAAAGAAAGAGAGAACGAGAGAAAATAAGAGAGAGAAAGCGAGATTGAGACAGAGAACGAGAGAATGTGAGAAAGAGAATGACAGAGAGAAAATGGAGAGAAAAAAGAGAGAGGAGAGATTGAGAGAGAATGAGAGAAAAAAAGAGGAAGAAAAAAAACGAGAGAGAAAGAGAGAGAGAACACGAGAGAGAGAGTCGGCGAGAGAGAAAAAGCACAAGAGGGAGAGAGAGAGGAAGAACGAAAGAAAAAAGAGAAAGAGAGAGGGGAAGAGAGAGAGAACGAGAAAAAAGAGGGAGAGAACAAGACAGCGAGAGAGAAAAAGAGAGAGAAAGCGAGATCGAGACGGAGAATGAGAGAATGTGAGAGAGAGAGAGAATAACAGAGAGAAAATGGAGAGAAAAAAGAGAGAGAAGGAGAGATTGAGAGAGAATGAGAGAAAAAAGAGGGAGAAAAAACGAGAGAAAGAGAAAACGAGAGAAAATCGGCGAGAGAGAGAAAGTGAGAGAGAACGAGAGAAAGAAAGAGGGAGAAAAAACAAGAGAGAGAATCAAAAAGGAAGAACGAGAGAGAGAAAGAGAGAGAGAGAGAGAGAGAGAGAGAGAGAGAGAGAGAGAGAGAGAGAGAGAGAGAGAATGTGAGAGAGAGCGAGAGAGAGTCCTTTTCCACAATGACTTTGCAGAAACCTGAGGTGAAATGCGCAGTGATCGGCTATGTCCAAGGGGGGGAGCCCTGTCCTTTCTTGCACCCTTGTTTCCTGGTGAAACTGGACCCGCCACGACCCCGACCAGGATAATACCACCAGTAATAATCTGTATTGGTTTCACATATTTTTTACTGTAGTAAAGCAGGAATAAACCAGATCCGTACCAGACTGGAAGCTGAGACTTCACTGTACAGGAGTCCGAAGGGGACGATGAGAAAGCGCTCCTGTTCAGAGTTCAGCCTGACCTGAGGATAAACACATTTGCACCGTGTCACCACGCGTTCATACCTCTCATACCTGAATATTAAAGAACTCCTGTACTTGGTAACCCGGGCACAGACGGGGTAAACATGGCACTCACGGTCAGGTGGTTGTAGATGAGCTGGGACCAGCCGAACAGGTCGGCCAGGCGGTAGAACGCGGCCAGTTTACAGCGCAGCAGCTTCTCTCCTTTCTCATAGGCGATGGAGTCAGAACCACGGAGATCGTTCACCGGGGTCACCATGCCCAAACCTACACCCGGAACAAACGCGTGAGCTGTGCTGCACCATGATGAACCGTCCTATTATAATAAAATGAGACTCAATAATGGACATTACAGCGGTAATAATATAGCCAGGGCGTCTGCACAGACATGACTGGTCATGTATTGGGGTTGGGGTGGAGGAACAGCCTAACTACTGGGAGGTGTACTGGGAGTCACTTGTGCACTTGCATTAAGAATGTTAAAACTGTGCCAAATCAAGTACGCAGTATGTGCCAGTTGTAGCCCAGCAGTTAAGGTACTGGACAAGTAAGCGCAAGGTTCAAACCCTACCGCTGCCAGGTTGTTACTGTTGGGCCCTTGAGCAAGGCCCTTAACTCTGAATTGCTTAGCCTTTGGATTAAAGCGTCTGCTAAATGTGATGTTACTCTAAGGTGGCCGAAAAAGCCTAGTCATGGGTAGGTGCTCTTATCAGTGCGCTCTCAGTGCTGGTCCCAAGCCCGGTTAGAACTAGGAGGGTTGTATCAGGACGGGCATTTGACGTAAAATCTGTGCCAAGTCTGGTATGAGGATCGGATCTGCTGTGGCAACGCCTAAATATGGGAGCATCCAAAAGATAAACCTTCATTCCTTAATGGAACCCAGTCACCTCCGTTCCATTCCTCCCAAACTTTCCACTTTTAAAAAAGGAACAATTAAAAAACTTCATATTATTCAGTATTTTTTTTACGCTCACTTACTCATATTAAGGGCAGCCATGCCACCCTGAGGGGCAGCAGGGTACATGGTGGGCACGCTGGTGGTCATGAAGTCGGCGATCTGCTGCAGGGCCAGCAGGCTGGTGGGGTTCTTTCCCTTTCTCATCTGATCCTGGATCAGAGTCTCCAGCTCATCGCAGAAGGCCTGTAACACATCAGCAGCTCGTTAATCACATGTACTGTATGTACTGTGCCTCATGTACTAGTTAACGAACCAATCAATAAATAGTCAATTAGTGAAGGTTTACGTTAGCACCGCTTCTTTTCACCTTTGCGCACAGTCACGAATCTGTGCAGTACCTCAGTCAGCCAGCAGGGGTCGTAACTGCAGCAGTTAAGAGGAATTTTGACCCTCCCTCCCTCTGACGAGCCCTAAATTGTCCGTATACGCACTCGGCCATCTGATAGCAGAGGTGAGATTCGAACCCGCAAGCTGAAAATGTCAGCACTGGAGGCCTAGCATGCTGTACCACAGCGCCACCCAGGGGCCTCTTTTATTATGAATCCACTGACTATTTGTCAGGGCTTATCAGGGCACCACTTTTATTGGATCTACTCCCCTCTCACCATCCTGCGAGCGAGGATTCTCGTGATATCGCTCTGCTCTCGGCGGCATGATAAAGCCTGTCGTTATCACCCAGGGTCGCCACAGCTACGCTAACAGAGTCCCTCTGTGCGCCGCTCTCTCGCGGCGAGGGCAAACGGCTCGGGGGAGCAGAACGCGAGCCACTCGTCACGAGGTCCGGCGTTCCCTGAATGCGGGAGAGTCTCCGGGTCCCACACAGAGCGATTGTTTACCGGCTGAAGATGCATCTCGTGCTTTTGGGAACGGAGCGCGTCTCGATGGAGCTCTTTATATGCTGCTGCTGATGATCTCCAGAAGAAACTGCTACTGCAGGCTGGGCAAGGTGGCCAAATATACCGATATACTGTATATAAACCATATTTTCACAAAAGTTGGGACATTGCGTACAGCAGTGATTCGTATCGTCCATTTAGGGCGTCCCTTTATTTTGTGATGACGGCTGTGTATTTATTCAGGTGTGCAGCCTTCCTGTGTGTGTGTGTGTGGATCTGAGATCATGCTGAGGGTGGATTAAACAGGAAGAACGTGTGCATGTGTGTGTGTGTGTGTGCTGACCGGACTCTGCAGGATCATGGACACCCTCTTCCGCTGCTCCATCATGTTGAAGTCCTGCCGGAGGTCGGGCGCCATGTTCCTCTCTCTCTGGTACTCGGCGCTGCTCTCGTCCACCCGGTCGAAGTAGCGCTCCTTGTGGGGCGGGTTGGTGGGCGGAGTGGCCGCCACCACCCCAGCGCCGGAGTCTCCGTTCATCCTGTGGTCGGCACCTGAACGACCAGAAGTTCACGATGAATTAATAATCACGTATCCTCGACTATTTAAATAATAAATAAATTACTAATTTAATGTAGTCATTTTTATCATTTTCCCAATCCAGTCGTAGTCTAGACTGGCACGTGCCCCCAACGACACGCCCAGCAGGGGCAACAAGCAATCCTGTTCGAGCATAGTCCCGCCCCCTACAGACACACAGCCAATCACGTGTCTGTATGGAGCAGTCGTGGTTCAGTGGTTAAGGTACTGCACTAGTAATCAGAAGGTTGCCGGTTCAAGAGAACGCGCAAACTCCACATAGAAAGGACCCAGATCACTCCGCCTGAGGATCGAACCCAGGACCTTCGTGCTGTGAGGCGACAGTGCTACCCACCGAGCCACAGTGCCGCCCCGGGCCCCTGAGCAAGGCCCTCAACCCTCAATCGCTTGTATACTGTATACCGTTCTAACTGCGAGTTGCTCCGGATAAAGGCGTCCGCTAAAATGTACATGTGTGTCTGTGCAGGCACCCGGACGGCTGATAGCGCAGCTGAGATTCGAACCGTGGACTGAGTGACAACCGAGTCGGACAGATCAGATTCTGTAACAGGAAGCTCTGCATCAATTTCCTGCTGCGGTAACATCCCGACCGATTTCAAAACACACATTTCACCTCGTACGGAGTCCAGAGCTTCCTCGGCGTGGGCAGCGTGGGCAGCCCTTGGTATCTAAGTGCTGTACGAGTGTGTGTGTGTGTGTGTGTGTGTGTGTGTGTGTGTGTGTGTGTGTGTGTGTGTGTGTGTGTGTGTGAGACAGTAAGAGCTCTGGCGTGTATCCACACACATGCTAGGCTTTAGCGCTCTCCATTAAGCCGTTAAAAGGAAAGAGAGACGCGGCGGTGGCGGGGCGCTGCCATAACAACCTCCGGCGCCCCCACAAACACGCCGAGGCCGAACAGAGAGGCTAAATCAGACGGAGAACGACCCAAATTATCGAGTGTGTGTGCGCGTACGGGCACAGAGAAGTCAAGGAATCAGGTTATATCAACTAATATTCACGTCAATAACCACCTAATAACACAGAGCGTGAGGTAGGAATACCCAGGACAGAAAGTCAATCCATCACAGACTCCCCAGCCCAAGCATAACCACTCATGTATGTGTGCAGACGTCCGGCCGGTCGATAGCACCACCGAGATTCAAACCCAGATCTGAGCGGTTGTGGGCTGGCATGATAGCCCGCAGCGCCACCTAGTGCCACATTTTCGACATTTGGCAGTCTAAGGGCCCAACAGTGGCAAGCTGACAGTGGTAAACACTTGTTGGGGAAACACGCGTTGTGCATGCACACTAAGAAGGCAAGTTCCTAGTTGGACTCTCAGCTCTGCGACCGGTCGGCTGGGCGCCCCCTAGCGGGCACATTTTGCAGTGCAGCAGGCAAAATCGGTCCCTAGTCTGCAAGGTGTAAGGGCCCTGGTTAGTAGCCCGAGGCGCCTGTACAGAAGTGGAAGAAGGTGGAGATCGGTGCGTGACTCTCCATGTGCGAGACCGACCTCACACGCCGATCTACCGAAGTACAGGCGAATGGGATAGTCCTGGACAGTCTGAGACAGTCTAGAACAGCCTTGGATAGTCCTAAACAGTCCTGGACAGTCTGAGACAGTCTTGAATAGCCCTAGACAGTCTGGGATAGTCCTGGACCGTCTGAGATAGTCTGGGACAGTCTGGGACAGTCTAGAATAGCCTTGGCTAGTCCTAAACAGTCTGGGACAGTCCTGGACAGTCTGGGATAGTCTTGGATAGTCCTAAACAGTCCTGGACAGTCTGAGACAGTCTTGAATAGCCCTAGACAGTCTGGGATAGTCCTGGACCGTCTGAGATAGTCTGGGACAGTCTGGGACAGTCTAGAATAGCCTTGGATAGTCCTAAACAGTCTGGGACAGTCCTGGACAGTCTGGGATAGTCTTGGATAGTCCTAAACAGTCCTGGACAGTCTGAGACAGTCTTGAATAGCCCTAGACAGTCTGGGATAGTCCTGGACCGTCTGAGATAGTCTGAGACAGTCTGGGACAGTCTAGAATAGCCTTGGATAGTCCTAAACAGTCTGGGACAGTCCTGGACAGTCTGGGATAGTCTTGGATAGTCCTAAACAGTCTGGGATAGTCCTAAACAGTCTTGGATAGTCCTGGACCGTCTGGGATAGTCTTGGATAATCCTGGACAGCCTGGACAGTTGACCAGGGTATACGATGCTAAACCCTGCAGCATTTGACCATCAGCATCAGGACCACGCCTCACTGGAATGATGTTTCAACACAAACTATGATACGCCAAAATTGGGAGAAAAAGCGAAATTTTTAATGAGCGCATTCCTAGTACGTTCTGAGTCCCGGTACCAGAGCAGCTCCATCTCCAGATGCTCCAGCTACAGCGGGAAGGATTTACGTCCCGCTGTTGTACACTTGTAGAGGCCAGAGCAGGAGAATAAAACAGCTGGATGGAGGGAGGGGGGAGGACGGAGCCGAACAGCGAGACGGCAGAAAGAAATCTGAGACGGTAGAGGCCGGGAAAGCGAAGGGAACTGACGGGAGGAAACCTGAGACGGGATGAAGGAGGGAATGCACCGACTCGGCTTTATCGATCGTAATTAAGCCGTGAGGAGCCAGGAAGCTTCTTCTGCTTCTTCTCCTGAACATCTGCAGACGCTCGACCACGTAACCACACAGGAATCACCCCTCGTCCTTCCTCAGACGCCTTTTGGTGGGTTGCATCCTTTAAACCTGATGTTTTGGAGATGCTTTGACCTAAATGTCCAGCCGTCACAGTTTGCTCCCCCTACAGGCACAGCCAATCCTGTGTCTGCGTAGGTGCCCGGTCGGCTGATAGCAGAGCCGAGATTCGAACCAGAGGGCCCGAGATCTGCACCACACGAGTGATCTTTACTTTTAGTTCGATAATGTTTTGATGGTGCTTTGTACATATTCTTGCCAGGCTTTGATGTGAAGCATTTCAAGGTGGTTCAATGCTGCAAAAACAGCCAACTAGAACCCTGTCTGAAAGAAATCCATCCAATCAGTTGTCCAACAGCTGAGTCCTGGACAGTCTGGGATAGTCCTGGATAGTCTGGGATAGTCCGGGACAGTCCTTCACAGTCTGGGACAGTACTGAACAGTCCTGAACAGTCTGGGATAGTCCGGGAAAGTCTGGGATAGTTTGGGAGAGTCTGAGACAGTCTTGGATAGTGCTGGACAGTCTGGGACATTCTGGGAAAGTCTGGGACAGCCTAGAACAGTCCTGGACAGTCTGGGATGGTCTTGGATAGTCTGGGATAGTCTGGAACAGTCCAGAACAGTCTAGGACAGTTCGGGACAGTCTGAGACCGTCTTGGATAGTCCTGGACAGTCTGGAATAGTCCTGGACAGTTGACCAGGGTATACGATGCTAAACCCTGCAGCGTTTGACCGTCAGCATCGGGGCCACGCCTCACTGGCATGATGTTTCAACACAAACTAGAGTTCAGGGGCAGAAAATCCGAAAGAAAAGCAGAAATAATAGTGAAGTGACACCCGACCGCCGCCCCTCTGTAGTACACAAGAGCCCCAGAGCAGGAAATAACTGGAGCGTTGAGTAATGGGCTCTGCCTCGGGCCAGATGCTCTGCAACACTGACACTAACACACACACAGAAAATCTGGACCCTTGATTCACTTAAAGCTCCACAAAACTGCCCGACTTACAATCATCACTGAAAACAATCTGAGCACTTGAGGGTTAAGGGCCTTGCTCAGGGGCCCAACAGTGTAAATTTAGCGATGGTGGGGCTTGAACCGGCAACATTCTTATTACCAGTGCAGTTTCTTATCCACTGAGCTTCCACTGCCCTGCCCTTAATGTGCATAAATAAATGAATACAGATGAATACATCGAACCAAAAAACGATATTATGCACTATATGGCCAAAAGTATTTGGACACCTTCATGACTCTTTCAGTAGAACCTGATGCTACAGACAAAAGAAACAGAGGAGACAAACATCCCTACTGCACGCAGTACCACAAGGATGGAGTTCAGCTCAGAGAAGAAAAGCCTGTGGAGCTGTGGAGCCGTGACGCATCCGGCCGAGTCTCGTGCCAGAACTTCCTCCCACACTGATAAACCCGAGCTGGAGGAGCGTAGGACGGGCGCCGGTTCGAGAGGCCCGTCTCCTTGGAAACCGAAATCTCTTTCCGAAGATCTGGAGTGGAAGGGGGTCCGTTGCTTCGGCTACGGGCGCCGGAAGGGAGCCGTCAGCCGTCGGAGAGAAACGAATCTGAAAGCTTCATAACGATCTATTCCTAATCACACAAAAGCAGCCAATCAGAATCCATCGTCAGCACCAGAGCGAGCAGGAAGGACGAGACGCGTCCTGCGGTTTCCGTCCCCCGGTGGACGTCTCGTCCGGAATGAACTATGAGGAATCGGCTGTATTGGACCCCCTCGCTTCCATCCACAACTAGGGATGTCCCGATCAAGTTTTTTTTGTTCCCAAACATTAATTTTGATCCCGATCCGATACCGAGTCTCAAACCGATACTTGTATTTTCTAGATATTGTCTAGATAAGAACTAGATAACACTGTTCACACAGTGCACACTTCAACTACATTACAGTTATTCACATTAATCCAGTGTTTATGTTTAACAACTGAATAGCTCTGCAGTGCTGTAGGGAAAAAAAATCCCTGCATCCAAACTATTGCTTAATGTTCTTTTATTTTTACAAAATAAAAGTAAACAAACTTAGTGCAGCATTGTAGTAGTGAAACTAGAACACTCAACATGTTGTGACATTTCTACGAGTGTGTTTTGACCCTTTGGGGCTTCCATAGTGCATGGAACAGCATGCTTGGCTCTAACTGTCCTCTATTCGGTACCGTAACAGAAGAAGGTAATAAAGTGTTAAATGCTCCCGACATATAGCGTGTATTTATTTCTTTATTAAGCGAGTGCATCACTCCGACGCTGGGTTACATAACTAAGCCAATCAGAGCGCTTGATACTGAGATGTCGTTCAGTCTTATAACACGTAAACTGGTAAAAGCTGTATGTTATGGTCCTGAAGTTTTCATACTGGGATTAAAAGTGATTGTTTTGTAAACCGGAGTGATCCTGGACTTACACACCGTATAAACAGTAAAATTCTACAGTAATGAACGCAGCTCTGCTCCCACCGCCTCGTGAAGCGCTCGCATCGCAGACGTCACATTTCACTGTTGGACTTGTTTTACTTTCCAACTTAAAGTATTTCCACACAGCCGACACGCTGACGTAAAACGAAAGATCGGGATTAGGATCGGCCTTAGTAAAGCCGATAGCGATCAGTTAAAAAATGCCTTGATCGGCCCCGATTCCGATCTTTGAGATCGGATCGGGACATCCCTATCCACAGCACCTCTCTCTCTCTCTACAGTCTCCGGTCAGAACCCGCTACAGCTTTGACTCTGAAACGGTGACCACCCGGTCGGCAAGGGGCCGAGATGCTCACATGAGGAACGCAAAGCTAGACACCGGGCGCCTACACGGACACACGACTGTGACTGAACGGTTGAAATAGGATGCGCGTCAACCTGCTGACTGCTCGAGACGCTTACAAAGCAGGTTGTGCACTGGTCCGAGAAGGGTGGGGGGGTGTCACCGATTTCTTTAATGATTTAACCCTCCTTATTGTATCCGGGCTTGGGACCGGCACTGACAAGTGAACCTCGGAGTGGCTGGGACGTTCAGTCAACCAGACCAAGCCAATCACGTCCGTGTCCGTGCATGAGATTCAAACCCGGGTCCTATAGGTTGCATTTATGTTCATGTTACTGCTATTCCTTTAATGTATTTCCATTTTTAATGGGCCACCATGTAGCATCAGGGCTTTAAAACACACCGCCGTTGATCCGCCGCTCGTATTATGCAAGCGCGGGTTATGTAAGAGCCGTAGGTGGAAGAGGGTTCGGCACATCGACGTGTCAAACAAAACATCTCCAAGCGCATTCAGAACTCTAAAGAGAACCACGGCCGCCTACACACACTCACGTTCTCACCTATACACTCACACACACACACACACACACACACACACACACACACACACACACACGCACACACGCACACACGCACACACGCACACACGCACACGCACACGTCTGAGCGGTGCTGTGTGGGCGGCACTTCTATCCGAGCACGTCACAGGGAGTTCAGTAGGATGTAGAAATGATGGTCATTATTAAGGTTTGATCAATTATATACCTTGCAGCAACAGTTTAGGGAAGGCCCTTGTCTGTTCCAGCATGACTGTGCACCTCAGCAACCTAAAGAACCCCAGGAACCTGCTGAACCCCAGAGGAACCTGAGAAACCTCAGAGGAACCTGAAAAACTTGAGAAAACTAAGGAACCTCAGAGGAAGCCGAGGAACCTCAGAGCAACCTAAAGAATCTCAGGAATATGATGAACCCCAGAGGAACCTGAGGAACCTCAGAGCAACCTGAGGAACCTCAGAGCAACCTAAAGAACCTCAGGCACCTGCTGAACCCCAGAGGAACCTGAGAAACCTTAGAGAAACCTGATAAAACATGAGAAACCTAAGGAACCTGAGAAACCTCAGAGGAACCTGAAAAACTTGAGAAACCTAAGGAACCTCAGAGGAAGTCGAGGAACCTCAGAGCAACCTAAAGAACCCCAGGAACCTGCTGAAACCCAGAGGAACCTGAGAAACCTCAGAGGAACCTGAGGAACCCCAGAGCAACCTAAAGAACCTCAGGAACATGATGAACCTCAGAGGAACCTGAGAAACATGAGAAACCTAAGGAACCTCGGAGGAAGTCGAGAAACCTCAGAGCAACCTAAAGAACCCCAGGAACCTGCTGAAACCCAGAGGAACCTGAGAAACCTTAGAGGAACCTGAGGAACCTCAGAGAAACCTGAGGAACCCAAAGAACCTCAGAGGAACTTGAGGAACCTCAGAGAAACCTCAGAGAAACCTGAGGAATCTTTTCAATCCTCACCTCTGTTCAGTGTTTGTGAAGAGATCTGCACATTGTCCATGTGGGCGAGTGGGTGTCTTATGTACCCTGGGGTCCTCCCACTGCCCAAAACATGCAGAAGGTGGATTGGCTACTTTTTTGCTGCTCCGACTCCGATCCTAACCAGACGAGTGTAAATAAATGAATATTGAAGCTACACGTCAGGCAGAAACGCCGCTCCCCTCTCTCGCTCTTGAGAAATTCATCCACATGTTCCAGATGTGTGAACTCCTGACCTCCACGTTCTCATTTCAGCACTAAAATCTCCCTCCTCTGGTTTAATCCTCCCTGTACGTTCAATATCTGGCTGCTCCACTACGGCAAATCTCCAGGAACGGCGGACAGGGCGGAGGAACGTGGAGACCAGCGCGTGACTCTCCATGCGCCAGACTGGCCTCATGAGCCAAGCCACTGGAAATGACTAAATTGGGAGACTGGGATTTGGAGGGCAGCATATGTATTTTTTGGGACCATTACTCCACCTTCTCCAGTGGTTCTGGAACCAGTAAGACCTGGAGGAGAAGCGATACCACAGTTCCACATCCAGTATGTAAAGCAGGACACTCCCACTAACACCACAGGAAAATGCACTCAGGATGTGGGAGAGTGTCCAGGTCTGTCTGAAAACCTCCTGACCTCTCTATACAGATCATCCTACACGCCCGAGAAGCTGACTGCCTGCTGAAGCCTGACTGAATGACGAGGGAGGCAATCCCAGCATTTGTTTTTTATGTTTTATTTATTTATTGTATTTATTTTATTTAATGTATTAATTTTTTTATTGTATTTGTTGTACTTATTTTATTTATTTATTTTATTACTTTATTTATTGTATTTACTTTATTTATTTTATTTATTGTATTTACTTTATTTATTTTATTTATTGTATTTACTTTATTTATTGTATTTATTGTATTTACTTTATTTATTGTATTTATTTTATTTATTGTACTTTATTTTATTTATTGTATTTACTTTATTTATTGTATTTATTGTATTTATTTTATTTATTGTACTTACTTTATTTATTTTATTTATTGTATTTACTTTATTATATTTATTGTATTTATTTTATTTATTGTATTTATTATATTTATTGTATTTATTTTATTTATTGTATTTAATATATTTATAGTATTTATTTTATGTATTTTATTTAATGTTTTTTTTATTTGATTTATTGTATTTACTTCATTTACTGTATTTACTGTATTTATTTATTTTATGTATTGTATTTATTGTATTTATTTTATTATTGTATTTATTGTATTTATTTTATTTACTGTATTTATTTATTGTATTTATTTTATTCATTTATTTAATTTATTGTATTTATTGAATTTATTTTTTGGTATCAAATGGTTCCAAGTAAAATTCTTCTTCTTAATATCTTACGTAGCTGAACAAAAAATGACAAATGTGGCGGACAAATGTGGAGCAACCAACAGAGTTCTTTTTAAATGTAAATAAACTCTCATTGATTTTTAATTTGTATACAGGTGTATTTGTAAATTGGGGCGTCAGGGACAGTTTAGGCGTTTTCGTACACGGCGGGAGACGTTAGCTGGCGTGCTAGCGTCGGTTTGAATGGCTAAAACTACAGTGACGTGATCGGATTAATCTCTGTATTAGTAGTGCGTCTAAATAATCTGCTTTATGAGCTCCATGTTGCATTAGAACCCTCTCTACTGAGGTTTTCAGACAGGGCGATATATATCTGCTCTCAGGACTATTAAATGCTAAGAGTCGTTTAAAAGAGTGGACGTTCCAAGCTTGTGCTGCTCTCAGGAATAATGGAGATGTAGAAAGCATTTAAACAGGACTGGAGATCTGTGCAGGCCTCTGTAGGTCAGTCTGACGTGTGGAAGCTCTTATCTGTTCCAGGAACCAACCCAAGTGCGCCAGGAGCAGCAAACCGCTTTAGAAAAACGCTCGTCCTGGTGGTGTTTTTATTTTATTTCAGGTACAATTCCCACCACAACCAACCGAACGCCAAGCAGGTCGATGGAATCTGTATGAAGAAACCACAGAGCGTAACGGGGTGGAACAGATCGAGATCCACCAAGAGAAAGTGGAAGCGTGGCGCTCGCTTATCTCAGGCACTTCACAAAACAGATGCGACGGGGGGGGGGGGGGGGGAAGGGGGTCGGCATGTCGGCCCGTCAGCCAAAAACAGACCTGGGTGTGGTCATGTCTGCGCTACGAATCCAGCGTGAATGAACAGACTAAGTGACGTCCATTAGTCTCCACGGTACAAGAACTTTGGTTCGGGATCCCAGAGCTTAAATAATTCATTACAGCACATCCGTGAACGTCTAATCGGTTCTCTCTTCAGCAAGGAAACCACGTCAGTCTGGAGTAAAAACGGCTGATTTGCTTTGCAAACGTCACGGAGTCAAGCCTGGTCGTCCAGCCCTTGATATGACTGATGCACTTCAAACTCTAATGGAAAGCCATCGGTGGAGAGTGGACGCTCCTTCTTATTGTATTAATGCCCGTGGTGTTGGACTGTGACATCCGACAGGGTCGTTGCTTCACTAACAGCCTTTCATCCCCCCAAAATGTAAATATTTTAATGTTTGTTTGATCTCATTGGGTTACAAAGACCTTGAATGTTCATTTTTTAGGCATTAAACTTGGATTTTCATGTAATCAATGAGCGCAACACTGCAAAACACTCCAAAAAAGACGCCAATCTACCGCAGGGCCACTCCATGAAGACGCCTGACCGGTCAACGGCACCTTTGGGTACCCAAACCCTGGATGTTTACATTCTTGGACATTTTGCATCAAGTCCCAGTGTGACGGTTAAACTCATCATATTATAAAAGCTTATTATCTTCTAACAACGACACTAACATTAAAACCGCCTCCTTGTTTCTACACTCACTGTCCATTTTATCAGCTCCACTTACCATATAGAAGCACTTTGTAGGTCTACAATTACTGACTGTAGTCCATCTGTTTCTCTGCATGCTTTGTTAGCCCCCTTTCATGCTGTTCTTAAATGGTCAGGACCCCCACAGGACCACCACAGAGCAGATATTATTTAGGTGGTAGATGATTCTCAGCACTGCAGTGACACTGACATGGTGGTGGTGTGTTAGTGTGTGTTGTGCTGGTATGAGTGGATCAGACACAGCAGCGCTGCTGGAGTTTTTAAATACCGTGTCCACTCACTGTCCACTCTATTAGACACTCCTACCTAGTCGGTCCACCTTGTAGATGTAGTCAGAGACGATCGCTCATCTATCGCTGCTGTTTAGTTTGAGTCGGTCATCTTCTAGACCTTCATCAGTGGTCACAGGACGCTGCCCACGGGGCGCCGTTGGCTGGATATTTTTGGTTGGTGGACGATTCATACCAGCACAACACACACTAACACACCACCACCATGTCAGTGTCACTGCAGTGCTGAGAATGATCCACCACCTAAATAATACCTGCTCTGTGGGGGTTCTGACCATTGAAGAACAGGGTGAAAGGGGGTAACAAAGCATGTAGAGAAACAGATGGACTACAGTCAGTAATTGTAGAACTACAAAGTGCTTCTATATGGTAAGTGGAGCTGATAACATGGACAGTGAGTGTAGAAACAAGGAGGTGGTTTTAATGTTATGGCTGATCAGTGTATTCAGCTCTTGTAACTGTTTCCTACCAAGTGTGTTTAAAATCTACATTCCTCTCTGCTACGTCACCGACAGGACGATATCGATCCGATCTTAACGTTATGTGTCTGATAAAGCCGGGTTATTATATCATCGGACAGGTTCATTCGTTACTGTAGGTTTGTTCGGAGTAGGGAGGACGGCAGTGCCGAGGGGGTCGCATTCCTGACACGCCGCAGCCCTACACACCCACACGTGCAGGCTAAATGTAGCGCCCCCGGGTCCGACATCCAGAATAGTACACATACGAGAGATACCTCGCACCGCCAGGGTCACCACGTCCATACGTCCATACGTCCATACATCCATCCTCCCGGCTCCTCCGGGCTGCACCGTATATCAGAGTGGATCCGGAGTATAAAACGACATTCATTTATAATCCTCCGAGATAAAGAGATTCATTTTTTTTAGATGTTTAAACCAAACTGGCCGGACTCGCCCCGAGCTAACTTTGTAAAACGTTAACAATGACCTGTAGAAGCCGCACGTCAAGGAAAGAGAAAACTAAACGACGTGATGTGACGTTTTTCCAACACAAACGTCTGACTTCCTCCAAGCTTATTAAAGTAAACAGACTAACAGCGAGTACCACAGCACTAATTAAAGGTTTAATTAACCAATCAGCCTGAAGACAAGGAATTAATTGTTGCGATTATTAATATGCGCTGAAGCTCAGTAATCAGAAACCTAATGACTTGCAGGGTTTATGACAAACATAAAAATGCAGGGGTTATTCCTAATGCGCCGGTGGTTGCTGTTTTATCAGGCTAAACAAACACTTGTAAGCTGAACACTTCCCTCCTGAGGTTATAAACTATGACTGTGTGATTTATAAAAGGTTCCGGATTGCAAGATTAAATAACACACATTTCCATCTCTGCAGAGTGAGTTTGTGTGGGTGTGGAACCAACAGAATGACGCTCAGACACTGAACAGAATCCATACCGCACGGACAGACAGCACAGACGAGAGAAGACGAGGATCGAGATTCTATTCATCGCCGAAACTGACAGATGAGAATTCTGAACTCAGAATCTGGCTCAGTCCCGAGTCCTGGACGATCACAGGATTCGGGGAGGCTCTCTCTCCTAGAGATCAGGCCCGTTACACTAATCCTCCCCGATGGAGTGAGGGCTCAGAGTCAGCACACATGCAGAAAGACAAACAACACCGAGATCCAGCAGCTTAGCAGAGCCCAGCCCCGGCTTTTACACAAACCTACATGCATCCAGTACCCGTCTCAGCTTCTATATCTAGAGTAGCAAAGCAATCAATCTAACACAATAGTGTATACAGAATTGCTCATGGCGGTCTCACGACGACGCCAGCGTGCTGTAAAGTGTCGATTAGTACATAGTTCTATCATCTGAGGTTTTATTACTCTGTTCATGAACAATCAAGGATTCACTGAACCAGTTAACCAAGTGATCGACAGTGGACAGGAGTTTGGATGGACACTCTGACTGGTCTTCACCAATAAGCTTTGTGCAGGTATGGATGGATGGATGGATGGATGGATGGATGGATGGATAGAAAACCTAATCATTATCCTGACTATAATCCTACAAATCCCCTGATTTTGTGCAAGTGTACCCAACAGAATTGATGTGGTGGCCACACCAAACACTGAATTGATTTACATTTCTCTTTTGTTCAGTCACTGTCAAAAATAAACTAATAAAACTTCTATTGTTGAAAGCATGAAAGCATTCTTACTTTGCATCATTTTTTCCACACCTACCTAAAACTTTAGCTTAGTACTATATATGCATCACTTTAAACAATCATTTAATGTATACATATACATATATATATATATATATATATATATATATATATATATATATATATATATATATATATATATATATATATAGAGAGAGAGAGAGAGAGAGAGAGAGAGAGAGAGAGAGTAATTAAAGACGAGAGAGCACAACAAGTGTAATCTGTCCCACAGAGCACTAGTACAATATAATATGTACGTATTTATATGTAACTTTCACTCAGCACTATACATTATATATGTGTATATATATGTATGAATGTGTATGTGACTTTAATCTGACCCACAGCAGCAATACAATATGTATGTATTTACATGTAACCTTTGCTCAGTACTATATATATATATATATTTGAGACTAAACAATCGTTTAATGCATACATATTACATATATATATAGTAATACATCTAAGACAATTGAGTACAATAATACTGTAACATGACCCACAGCAGCAATACAATATAATATCATATGCATTTACATGTAACCTTTGCTTAGTACTATATAGTGTAAATATATATTTATGACTTTAAAGGATCGTTTAATGTATATATAGTATTTGATCTAAGACAATAGAGTACAATAATAGTGTAATCTGACCCACAGAGCAGCAGTACAATATAATATATATGTATTTATATGTATATATGTATACATGTGTGTGTATATATCAACAAACCGCAGCCAGCAGTGCTGATTCCCTGGGGATTGTTTGCATGGGCCCGGCAGTAGTTTATCCTCTACCACTGATACTGAGAGTATTTGTGCATGTTTATGCTCTATAACTGAACCTGTATCACAGTAACATGAGTGTTGGGAGTAAACTGTGATAATAACAGAGTTACATCATCATCACATTCACATTAATGTAAACACGCCCCTCAGTACAAGTCCATTACACCGAGCCAGGACTGAAACATCCATAAAACATTCAGAACCCCGACATTAAACCCGCTCTCACTTACTGTACTGCTGTGTGTTAGTGGAGTAGAAGGACAGCGACTCGGAACACAACCACGCCGGCTGGTTTTAACTCTATTTTACTGATATTTCTGATTTCACTTCCCTCTGTTTTCGACCGCCTTTCTGCTCCTGCTACAAACCCGATCTGCCTCCCTGCCCGACCCTGACCGCGCATGCGCACTAGCGGCACGCATGCGTATCTTTAAGCGGGCGCGATTTGTACCGCGCATGCGTGCTGTAGCAACGCGGCGATCATGGCAGTCTCGCCATGCGGCCAGTAAACGGCAGCATTTAGCTGCTGCACTCGACTTAAACGTGTATTAAATCACTATTGTTTGTGTAAAAATACACTTCAGATTTGCACAGCTTCGGACAACATTTAGACAATGTTGATGAATGTCTGTATTGTCAAAAAAACACAGTCCAGTACATTTACATTTGCAGCATTTAGCAGACGCTTTTACCCAACGTAATTTACAGTACTGTGACAGTATCTTGTCCAAGCAATTGAGGGTTAAGGGCCTTGCTCAAGGGCCCAACAGTTTGCAACCTGGCAGTGGTGGGGCTTGATTACTAGTCCAGTACCTTAACCACTAGGCTAACTGCCTACAAGGATTCATGACAGGGTTCTGTCTTTGATTTCACTAATATTCGTTATTTTATTTCATTTTCATGTTATGCCACCACTTTATTCTGGTCAGGGTCACGCTGGGTCCAGTAACATTTACAGTTTTGGCATTTAGCAGACTATCCAAAGCGACTCACCATTGTGACTATACAATCCAAGCAATTGAGGGTTAAGGGTCTTGCTCAAGAGCCCAACAGTAGCAACCTGATTGTGGTGAGCCTTGAACCTGCAACCACAGTACAATTCCAACCGCATACAGGTGAGTAATGACACAGCAACCATCATGTTCACAGGGTAAATAGCTTTGATCACCAAAGATGTAGTTCAAACCCCCAACCTTCCATAACCACTGACCCACTACTTTCCAGTGGGTGCAGTCAATCATTTTTTATTTCTACACCACCAATCTACTTATCTAAGTTATTGTTTGTACAGGTATATTGCTGGCCCAGCAGATTTGCAGATAATCCACAATAAATGCACCGACATGTTTACTCGACATAAACATGTATTTAATCACTTTTGTTCGTGTTATTTAAAACTTGTAGTGTGTAAAATACACTTCAGATTTGCACATACTGTCTCTGAGTCTCTTTGAGTCATTTTCTTTGCTCATTTCAACCGCACACAGGGTGAGTAACGACACAGCAACCTTTGAGTTAACATGGTAAAGAGCTTTGGTCAAGGACCCCAAAGTTGTAGTTCAACAAAGCCAAAAGTAAAACCTGTACTGTGGAAGCACTTCTGCTAAATGTTGAAAATAAAAATGTAGAATATCAACCCCCCGACCTTCTGGTTAACAGGTTTAACCATAACCACTGACACACTACTTTCCAGTGGGTGCAGTCAATCATTGTTTATTTCTAGAACGTTCTACACCACTGATCTACTTATCTAAGTTGTTTGTATATTGCTGAACTCAAATTTGGTTGCAATAATTTCTTCATGATTTCTCCTCGTGGACCCAAACCATGCCAGCACTCTTCTTGGTGCACCCTGCACACATGATGTAACACATAAAACGCTTGAGCAGTCTTAGTTTCTGGATTAACTCGCACCCATCTCCTAAAAATAAACCTTTTTTCTCTTGTCATTCCTTCTGCTCTTGTTGTAGTTGACAGCAACAGCAACATGCCATGAACGTCCAGCTCTAGATGATTTATAAGCTTTCTTGTGCATGAGCCAATGATTTAGGAAGGATGGCTAGCAAAGGCAAATGAAGGGTGGTGCCCTTGAACTGTTTTAAACATTTTTTTATGATCTCTTACAGTAAGGGAAACATCTGACACTGGTGCTATACTCGATTAACTTCCTTTTTCTGGTCAACAGCAGCTGATTCAGCATGCTTGTGCTGCTGTTTACTTAGATGCTTGGAACAGTCAGCTACCCTGTGATCCTATTTTTTGCACAGGGTGACAGTTGTGACTGGCATGTTAAAATTAAGAGCTTAAAATCAACATTTTTGCATGCATTCTTTTGCATTTTGCATGTCTTTTTTGCTGCTTAGGTCAGCGGAGAATGGAAAGTCCCTCACAGTCTGACCGACAGAGGTTAAACCACACTTTCTGACTGACCAGCAGTTATGCAGCTGATTTTTACGCTCTGCTATAGATTGGGAACTGATGTATGTTCACACAATGGGGGAATTTATGGACTCAGATTATGGTTATAGTTTCAGAATCAACATGTTATTGAGGGTGTGAATATATTATTTTTTAATATATTGTCAGTGAAAGGTATTCTTCTTAAAGAATGCTGCAACATCCATAGGGCTTAAGCCCCAATTCAGAAATGCTGAGCACTCTGGTTGGTGCTCTCTTCTTATACCATTCAGCAACATTGTGTGATTCATTTCATTCTTTGAGACTGCTGGAGCAGCTTGTTTGTTTGTATGTATTGTTTTCCTTGTTTAAAAGTGGAAACACCCTTTATAATTATTGGGTTCAGGTGTTCCAGCCATTTATACAGACATATAACAGATATATAACCCAGATAGAAATCTTCAAGATGAAACAATGCCACACGTTTGTGAGCATATAATAATAAAATACGATTAATTATGAACAAACTGATGTTTTGTTTTGTTTTTGGATTCTGGGAGGTCGAAGCTATTTGGTGTTTCTAATGGATTTCTTTAGTGTTGTGTTTGTTGAATCAGGAAAGCTCATTATTTGCTTTAACTGATAAACTAATCATTTACAGTTTTCCCTCAATACCTCGGACACATTTCCTTAAACAGGGAACTGTGCATTTAAAGCAGCTGACTCAGAGCCTCTGTTGTTTTGCAAAACAACACGTTCGTCTGACAAAAGTCCCTAAAACAACTGCAAAGCAGAAATAGCAAATACAAAAGCTCTCAGACTGCTAAATAGTGCATTATGGGTCATGAGGCCGCATCCCTACACCTTCGTCTCCTGCCAGGCGGCTCCATCTTCATCACCCTTCTCCTGATAGAACTCTCATTCCTCCTCTGCACATGCTCGAACCATCTCAATCTCCCTAACTTTATCTCCCAGACGTTCTACCTGCGCTGTACCTCTAATGAACTCCTTCCTAATCCTGTCCATCCTTGTTACTCTTAACGAGAATTTCAGCACCTTCATCTCTGCCACCTCCAACTCTCTCTCCTGTCTGTTTGTCAGTGCCACCACCTTCAAGCTGTACAACATAGCAGGTCTCACTACTGTCATGTAAACTTTCATTATCCACTATTATGCATGTAGATCAGGTGGAGTAGAATTTATAGCCCAAATGCAGCTATAACAGTTGGAGTGTGTCTGTGGGAGGTTATGTCTATTTATTCAAAAGAGCATTTTTGAGGTCAGACACTGATGTTGGTTGAGACAACCTGGCTGACAACTGACATTTTAAACAATGCCAAAGATGTTTACTAGGGTTAAGGTCAGTACTATGTGCAGATCACTGTTTCTTTACATCTGACTGGTTAAACCATGTCTTTATAAAAAGGGAAATGGCCTTCCCCAATTTATTGGAATAAAAAATAAAGTAAAATAAACTGGCTCAGTAAATGCACAATAATAGCAGATATGTATATATATGGAGCTCTGAGGTGCTCGGGTGGTAGCCCAGTACCACTGGGATCCAAGGTTCAAATCCTCAGTGGTGCTGTCAGCCGGTTGGGCGATTGGCTGTGTCTTCAAGGGTCTGGTGTGTGTTACTGCATTGTCGCTTGTGATTGCAAGGAAGTGAGACCTACTGTGACCCTGAGCAGATAAAGCACCGGTCAAACATGGAAAATGGAAATTAAATGACCATAGATGTGGCGGGTGTCACATCTATGGATTTTTGACCGAAGACCCATATTGAAGGTTCAAATTTGTGTTTAGATTTTATTTGCTGGTTTGAAATGAAGAGATGTTAATAAATCAACCTGCACTTGTTGTGTTATTGCACATAAAATACATTTTCATGTGTTTATTCACACAAACTTTTAGTAAATGAGGATGTGGTGTTTTGCCGAGTGTGTGACTGCCCTTCTGAAAAAAAGTCCCTGGCAGTACCAGATTTAACCGACTGCTAGTTGAAGTTGGTTTAAACTGGGCATCATTGCTTTCAGCTCTATGTGGAAATGTTTTATTAGTGTAGATAATAAAACCACCTGACACAAATTATTAGAGGTTTAAAACCAAAGCTCCCCTTCACAAACCAGTACTGGTTACAGTACCAGTAACCAGCCTATCCAGCATACAGATAAAAACAAAGATAAACATAAAAAACAGTAACTAACTAGCAGGGGTTTGCAGGTATGTTTTGCACTTTCTGCTACTGTAGTTTGTGTACTTAATATTAAACTCACTCTATAAAAAATGTTCAGTGTGTGTGTGTGTGTGTATGTGTGTGTGTGTCCTGTGAACGACCGGCAACCTGTCCAGGGTGTTTCCTACCTTTCTTCCAGCAAATCAGACCCACCCTGAACCCTGAATAGGATAAAGCGATGGTTTGACAATGAAAGAATGAAAGAAAGAATGAATTAATTGTAAAACATGCTGTAGAAATACTGTTGCCTGGACTTGACTTGACAGGAAATGTTTGTGTATTTTTAACGCTTGACGATGATGCAACAAGTTACGGTAAGGTAGATGAATCAAATTACTCCTAACGAGGAAGAAGCTGTTTTAAATAAATCCTTTATTTCTTCATGGGTAATGAGGAAGTGAAATTTCCTGGACTGGTCTGAGGAGACATTTTTAAAAAGGAAAATCTACCCTTGTTAGATCTTCAGTAAGTGCATTATTATATCTTACACGACATGGACAGATGCATTGGGACACCAGAATATGAGCTTAATGACGTCAGGCACTGATGTTGAAGGACAAGTGAAGACCTGGCTTGCAATTCAAATATAATTCATCAAGTGTTGAGTTGGGCTGAGTATTCACCAGGGTTCTGTGTAGGTAACTTGAGGTACTTTGCACACAGTCATGCTGAAAGAGAGAGGGGAATTCCCCAAACTGTTTCCACTATATTAAAAGCATAGCATTTACCTTATATCATTTTTATACACCTGTTAGCAATGGGTGTTAAGAAAACTACATTTATTTATCAGGAGGGGTGTCCGCATACTTTTGGCCATACAGTGTGCACTAAGTATGGTATTTTTTCTGTAAATAAATAACTAACAAAATGTTCTGGGCGCCCAGGTTGTGGCCGCCCAGGTGGCGCAGGCTCTGTGTTGCCATCGGTCGGCTGGGCGCCATATGGCGGGCATAATTGGCAGTTCCTGCAGCAGATACTAATTGGCCACCGTATCTGCAGGGTGGGGACCGGACTATATGTGGGTGGGTGGGTCTTCATACGCTGTGTAAGGACCCTGATTGGCAGAAGAGACGCCCGTGCAGGAAGCAGGGACGAGAAGAGGAGGGCTGTACACGTGTAAAGTAAGCGTGGGCAGTGGCGTGCTCTCCTTGGATGCAAAATCTGGTGTCTGTCAGCAGTGAAAGACAATTTGGATGCACTAAATCGGGAGGAAAATGGGGAGAAAATGCATAAAAAAATAAAGAAAAAAAACTGCTAGGTCGAAAAACACACTCTGAAAGTGTTCTGAATCCAAGACAGTGCACATTTTAACACAGCAATGACCCAAAGCACACATCCAAAACAACACTGGAAAGGTTTCAGGACTTTAGCCAAAACCCCTTCAAAAAACATCCCTGCAAAGCAAAATCCAGCTGTAATTGATGCCAAATTGGCTTCTAAAAGGTATAAAATAGTCTGACTTTATCTTTATGGAAGATTAAGTGTAAATTTATGCTTAAAAATAACAATGATATCAATTCAAAATCAAATCCACACCACAATAAAGTGAGCAAAAGATCAAGGGTAGGTCTGAATACTTTCAGAATCCATTGTGCAGCCCAAGGACGTGTTTATTTAAACTTTCAACCTCAACAGCCGTTAAATCTTGGAAGTGTCCTGGATCAGGATTTCAACACGCCCTCCTCCCAAATCCAGTGTGCACCGGTTCTGTGGAAAGCTTTGTTAAACTGACACAAAATCTATTCACTGTTACTGGTGTTTACAACATTTACCGTATACCAATCCCCTTCTTATCTAGAAAGAGAAAGTGAAAGTAACTCAAACAGCCGTCCCACAGGACGAGAATCCAAATAACTTCCAAATGTGAGATCAGACCCATTCACACCAAGTCTGCACGACAGTGCTGTACAAACTCACTCACTCACTCACTCACTGCCTTAACCGCTTATCCAATCAGGGTCACGGGGGGTTGCTGGAGCCTATCCCAGCTTTTAAATAGGCTCTAGGCACACAGTAACACCCTGGACGGGGGGCCAGTCCATTGCAGGGTAGACACACACACACACACCCCCATAGAGCAATTCAGTGTCTCTGATTAACCTGACTGCATGTTTTTGGACTGTGGGAGGAAACCAGAGCTCCTACAGGAAACCCACGTGGGCACGGGGAGAACATGCAAACTCAGCACAGAAAGGACCCGGACCTCCCCGCCTGGGGATCGAACCCAGGACCTTCTTGCTGTGAGGCGACAGTGCTACCCACCGTGCCGCCCACTGTACAAACTTTGTAATGAATTAAAACCAAAGCACACAATCCAGAGATATATTAAAATGTTATTTATTAAAAATAGATCCTACAAATGTAATTTATTTCATTTCATATTCTTTACAATGAAACATTCCTTTATGCTGTTATGAAAAGTGCCGTATGAAAAGCTTTTATAGAGATTTTACAGTGCAAAACCATCAGTGAATCTTGAGTTTGTTCCAAACCCGACAGAGGGAAGTTGCTAAATTCAGGGCTGCCAATAACTGGGATGTGGTTTTATAAAAAAACCAGCTTTTTCTGTCAGGTTTTACTTTCACTTTTAGTGTGAGATGAGCTAAAGGTTCCCATCATTCTAGAAGCATTTCATAAATCAACTTAAAACTACAGCTTTTATAAAAATAAACTTTTAATACAGGTACACTTGCTCGCTTTTACATTCATGTTTACATCCAGGTCTACAGAAGACACTTTGAACTGAAAATGGAACATCACAGACGCTCAATTTCCAATCTGACAAATCTCGAGAGGATCCGTCATGAAAAAATGAGCTAAACCGGCCAAACCCAGGCTGCAAAGCTTGCAGAGACGTTTACAAGAGGACTAGCAGCAGTAAATGCTTGAATACATCCCTGAATACGAGTTTAAAACAATAGCATGTTATTTCCCTTAAATATTAAATCTACAAAACAATAAAGTGCGCAAAAGATCAAGGGTCTGAATACTTTCTGAATTCTGAATCCACTGTACATTCCACATTTACGACATTTAGCAGACGCTTTTATTTAACGCAACTTACGAGTGAATGTATGACTGAATACAATTTAAGGACCTTGCTCAGGGGTCCAACAGTGGCAACTTGGCTGTGGTGAGGCTCGAACCCTCTGATAACCAGCCCAGGTACCACTTCACCTAATCTATAAATATACTGCCATGCGCTACCAGATTACAAATCTCTCGTAATTGCAGCGGCAATGAAGAACCAGTCTGACCATCCGGTTCCCCTTGAGATCTAAATGGTGGTGAGCTAGCGCAGAAGATCGCTGTGCCCCCCGAGTGCTGGAAGAAACGTTTTAAAGACATTTTCGCCAATATTATAGAAAGATTTTCTGTTAATTGGGTTATTACTTATGGATATTATAATAAAAGCATCCTCCTGGTCGATGGACAGGGCATCAATAGTGCAAACACAGTCCTAATCACTCACATTAACAAAGCTGGTAAACACACAGTTGTGTGGATGTTTTGTCCATCTCCAGTCCACCTTAAGAAACGTTCATGGCGTTTTCCAGTTCCTCGCCTGACGAGACTTGCAGGTTTGAGTGCAGAATGAAATAAAAAGGACTTTAAACACTATCAGGTTCAGCTCGGCAGAGGCTCCGTGTGAAGACTCAGTACTTTCCTGACCACCTCCACCAGAGTCCTGTTCTCGCCCGGGCGTGACGTGATCAGAACTCTGCAGGTCTTCCGTTCTGTCAGGAATTCACCCAGGGACTCGTCCAGCTCCCCGTCTCCTTCCTTATAGCTGTCCAGAATGAGTAAGCAGTCCTCGTCCCCCAGCAGGATCTCTTTTAGATCGTTCGTCTCCAGTCCCGACTCTGTAGGAAGCCTGGACTTCACCGCTTGATAAAAATCCCCTTCTGCTTTATTTAGGTCGACCGAAATAAGCAGGCGGAGATCACAGACGCTTCTGAAGGCGTCTGAGCTGAAGCTTCCGGCCCAGACGAAGGCCAGGGTTTGAGATATAGAGGATCTGATGGGACCTTCTTCTCCTTCTAGAAGAACAGTTTCCCTCAGTCCTGGAAGGACGGCCTGGGTCTCGCAGAGCTGGTCGTCCCTAAAAAGAAGAATTTAAATTATATAATTTACATGTAGCTCAATTTTGGCTCATTACTCTTTAAAAATCTTTAATTCCACAAGAACTCCAAGAAAAATCCTTTTAAAGGTCCCACATAGTTAAACTCTCCATGAACGGTTAATAGGATTCAGGAACATTTACAATATAAGGACAAAAGTATTGGGACGCCCCTTCTAATGATCAAATTCATGTGTTTCAGCCACAACTGTTGCTTACAGGTGTAATAAATCAGTGATATAAAGGAAATCACATGCTTCACACTATGCTTAAACAGTTTAGGGAAGGCCCTTTCCTATTCTAGTAAGACAGACCTGCACAGAGCTCTGACCTCAGCCCCACTCAACAGCTTTTGAATGACCGACATCAGTGCCCAGCCATTCAAATGCTCTTCTGACTAAACTGGCACAAATTCCCACAGACCTTCTCAGAAGAGCGGCTGTTGTTCTAGCTGAAAACAATCACATAGAGGTCAGTCTATTTTATTTTAAGCAAACTGTACTGCTGTGGGACGGCACGGTGGTTCGGTGGGTAGCACTATCACCTCACAGCAAGAAGGTCCTGGGTTTGATCCCCAGGCGGGGCGGTCCGGGTGTGGAGTTTGCATGTTCTCCCCATGTCTGTGTGGGTTTCCTCCGGGAGCTCCGGTTTCCTCCCACAGTCCAAAAACATGCAGTCAGGTTAACTGGAGACACTGAATTGCCCTATAGGTGAACGGGTGTGTGTCTGCCCTGTGTCTGTCCAGGGTGTTACTGTGTGCCTTGCACCCATTGAAAAGCTGGGATAGGCTCCAGCTTATCTTAGAGCGGGGCTGCATATCATGATGAAACTAAACTGCTTAGTACACACATTACCACAGAACTGATAAAACCGAATGCCTTCTTCGGAAAAACACACCCACCCCACCACTATACAGATGAAAAGCTCATACCCGGACAGGACGGAGTCCGGAAGCGTCATCATGTCGGCGGCTGTGCTGAGCTGAGCATAGTTCCGCTTCAACACCTCCCTCAGGTTTTCGACTCTGCCATCATACACTGGAAAAAAACACACGTCTATTATTCACACACGCTCAGAGCGGGAAAGAAATGATCTCAAATGATCAGAATGTTAACCAGGACAGTAAAAACATGCCACGGCAGGTAAAGCAGACGTTACAGTTGACAGCAGATCGAGCTCCGTGCCAGATTTCATGAGCTCTCAGCTATCAACAAACAAAATTTTCATTATTTTAAATACGGATGAAATCCTGATGTAATTATTCATTCATTTTAATGTGTCATGCCATGCAGTAGCATCCATCTACCCAGATATACCCAACCATGTCTGTATGTAGACACCTGACTGGTCGGTAGTACCTTCAGTGGACTGGCATAATCTGAACATTCATACATGTCTCTTTTACCATCGCTCTATCCTGATCAGGGTTGTGGTGGGTGTAATTCACCAGGCGCAAGGCAGGAAAGACCCTGAAGAGTTCACCAGTCTATCACAAGGCAAACACCAACACACATACACACATTCACACCCAGGGAAATTTTATATCTCCAGTTGACCCGACTGCACGTCTTTGGCAACCCACACAGACACAAGGAGAACATGCAAACTCAACCTGGGAATCGAACCCAGGACCTTCTTGCTGCACAGTGACAGTGCCACCCATGGCAATGTAATAATGCATCAGAGAATACAAAACACAGCATCAATCTAAGACTAAACAGCATAAATCAGGTCAGGATTTTAATATTATCATTGATTTCATGTTTTCTATTGATGTTATGTGTTGTTTTACATTCATGTGTCACCCGTTTGTACTTCTGCAGCACTAACACATTCAGGTACCATAAAAAACAGATCAGAATGCCTACCCTCTGATGAAATGACGAAGGTATCTGCTTTAGAATCAGTTTTCGGAAGTAAAACTGGAGAAAAGTAATGAAAAAACTTTGCATTAATACTGAGCCAATCTAAACCTGAATTTTTTTATTGATAATAATAAACGGGACATTTTCTGATGGGTCTGAGGGCTCAGTTGGAGTCATTAGTATCTTTATAACCCAGGAATAGCGGCATAAGTATAAAATATAATGCTATGGACGTTCAGCTATACTTACGATCGGTCCATGTGAGGGTCAGATTCTGATCAGGCGATAAACAATCGTTCTGCGTAACGTCCGCACCTTTCTGGCCTGTGAACATACGACATGCAAACAGCAATCAGTATGAGAAATGCTCAAATTATTAACTTAGGTATATGTACTTTTTATGGCTATTTAAGCAGTTTTAAAGTTTTTGCTTGTCAAAACAAGTCGTAAAGTGAATCATGAGTCTGAGATAAGACTTCAGTGGAACCTCACACACACAGAATACACTTCAAGTTCCAAAGAAATAAACCATTCATATTAATGTTTAACCTCAATGTAAAAAAACGTGATGCTTATTTTTAAATCTGATATCTGCATTACCTGGGAGCCTATCCCAGCTTTTCAATGGGCGCAAGGCACACAGTAACACCCTGGATGGGGTGCCAGTCCATGCAGGGCAGACACATTCACCCATTCACCTATAGGGCAATTAAGTATCTCCAATTAACCTGACTGCATGTTTTTGGACTGTAGGAGGAAACCGGAGCACCTGGAGGGAACCCACACGGACACAGGGAGAACATGCAAACTCCAAACAAAAAGGACCCGGACCACTCCACCTGGGAATCAGACCCCTTCTAGCTGTGAGGCGACAGTGCTACCCACCGAGCCACCCTTTAAATTACAGACAGGAAGGAATCATTCGGCTTTGTCCTCAAAATATACAGCTCATGTTTAAACATTAAATGTTTTTAATAGCAGACAGGTCAGGACTGCACTCGCTGTTTTCCTATGTGGCCACGTCCTTCCATGAACACAAATCTAAAAGATTTATAGACCTATAGACGTTCTTATAGGACGTTTTCATTCTGCACCAGTCCTTCCTGGTTAAAGGTAAAGTTTTAACAGTGCAGACTGGTAGGTTTCATGTGTCATAAGTCACAAGCGCTGGTCCACAGTATCTGAACATCACATCGCGTGAGGATAAGAATATTAATCACTATAGGTGATATTACTGGAAACTGTGAGGGGGGGGAAACTGTTCATTCAAAACAGGAATCGAGTTATTTTACGTCTCAGCCTCACATGTGCGGTTTTGCATCCTGTCTCACGGGAATCCCCGGTAACCACCGATTAGCATCAGAGGACCTGGTTCTATTTTAAGCACTGAAAAATGCGTGGGGCACGGGGTGTGTACCGCGTCGTGAAATCAGATATAAAAGCACGACGCTCTCATAACGTGGGAGAATTTCTACAGAAAACCCTCAGGTATTTTCATCTGAATGTGATTAGGTATAAGGAGGAATTAAAACACTACGGGGAAAAAACACAACCATAAAAATAGTGACTGAAGTGAACGTCAGGTATTCAAAAATATTCAATAGCAGGACCACTAGAGGTGGATCAACCTCATTCTGGAGGAGGAAACCGACTGCTGATTGTCTTCTAGCATGAAATTGCTCATTCTGATCGGAACGCTGCGTCATACGCTTACCCAGGAACAAATCTGACACATAAAGCTAAGATAAGATTGCTCAGAACCACACTGTGATCTTATCTTAGTTCTAACTATGTGTAGTTCAATGCTGCATGCCTTAAATCAGGGGGTTCAGCCTATGTGGGGGGGCTGATATTTAGGATTACACTATAAGGCTGAACATGAAACTCTAGATCAAACGTATTTAAGTGGAAGTGAAAGATATGAAGTAAAGAAAACAGAGAACTCACACAAGCTTTTCTTCTTCCTGCGCCGAATCAGCAGCGTGAGGAAGCAAACCGCTACGCCTGTCAAAAAGATAGCGATGATCGCCAAGCACGTCGATCCCAGCAGGCTTCCGTCCTTAGGAATCTCACCTGAAGGAAAAGAATCATCACAGGTTGTGTTTACATGCACGGTATATAGTTATTGAACAATCTGATTTGGGTCAATCATCATCAAGACATTTTGGAGCCAATTGAGCTTTTATTTCCTGGATTGTTTGGACCTGATCCTAAATAAATATAAAATTAATACAAATATTTCTGCTAACTATAAGAGCTAAACAGGATGAGAATGTAAAATAGCAGTTGGTTTTCTTACATATATACATATATACCACTCTTTTTTCCCATTTTTCCGATTCCAATTCCACTCGCACCACCCCTGCGATCTATCTGTCTGTCCGTCCATCCATCCATCCATCTATCTATCTATCCATCTATCTATCCATCTGTCTATCTATCTGTCTAACTATCTATCTGTCCGTCCGTCCATCCATCCATCCATCCATCTATCTATCTCTCCATCCATCCATCCATCGTGCCTGTCAGACATCAGCCAGGTCAAGCTCAAGCTTTCCATTGTTGTGGACTGAAATATGAGATCGCTGCACCACATATATCAAAATACTTTGCACATTTTTATCTTTTGTAATTCGGGATAAATTGCTCTGAGATCCAGTGCCAAATAGATTGGGACACTATCACCCTGCACTAGGCTCCCATACAGGATGGAAATGCTTCATTATATTAATCCGGTGATCAGTCAGAATAAATTTTCATTAGCTGACCAAGCAAACCAAGCCAGTAAAATACAGTAAAATCTCTGGGTTACTGCAGGTTTTGATTTCAGCTGTTGGTTTTGTCATTGCACCATAAAGCCAAAGGTTCAGGAAGATCTGGCTTACTAGGGTATTTAGTTTCCTTGATGTCCTACATATAAAATATCAGCATGTAAACACGTAAATGAAAGTAACTCTGAAGCTGCGTGCTGTTTCAGGAAATCCCCTCATCGTGCAGCATCCTGAAGCCAGAGTTTAGAGTTCATGTTTAATGATACACTATACTGGGAGTGGGAAGATCTCTCACTTGAGAGATGAAAAACAGGGATTCCAGTATGTTTGCATGTGGAGGAACAACTGGAAATGAGTAATCACATTCAGCACAACACTTAATATCTGCACAACTTCTACTTAATGTATTGGAAATTGTTAAATGACAATAACTTGCACATATGACAGTTTGTCTTGCTCTGCAGTCTCAAAGCTTGTGGCTCGTGTAAAACCTGCTTGACTGTGGACAGTGTCACTAGTTTCCTGCAGCTTTTTATTCTATCAAAGGCCTGTTTTTGTGTGGTTCTGTTCCAAAAGACTGCTGTTCCAAGTAACCGCTTTTCCACAAGACCACTGTTCCAAGTGACCACTGTTCTAAAAGACAACTGTTCCAAGAGACCACTGTTCCAATAGACCACTGTTCCAAGAGACTGCTATTCCAAGTGACCACTTTTCCAGGAGACCACTGTTCCAAGTGACAACTGTTCCAAAAGACCACTGTTCCAAGTGACCACTGTTCCAAGTGACCACTGTTCTAAAAGACAACTGTTTCAAGTGACAACTGTTCCAAAAGACCACTGTTCCAAGTGACCACTGTTCCAAGTGACCACTGTTCTAAAAGACAACTGTTCCAATAGACCACTTTTCCAGGAGACCACTGTTCCAAGTGACCACTTTTCCAAAAGACCACTGTTCCAAGTGACCACTTTTCCAAGTGACCCCTGTTCAAGTGACCACTTTTCCAAGTGACCCCTGTTCCATGTGACCACTGTTCCATGAGCTCTGGTTTCCTCCCACAGTACAAAGACATGCAAGTGAGGTGAACTAAATTGGCCGTGACTGCGTTTGAACTTGAACTGATGAATTATGGGTAACCTGTAACTACCTGTCCATGAATGGAACCTAAATGTAACCCATCACCCTAAAAAGACCCGCTCACCCACCTGGAATACTGAACGTAGCCGACACGTTCACTCTTCCATCCTCGGTGATGAAGGAGCAGGTGTAGTTCTCGGGCTCGTCCGTGACGTTCAGTCGGCTGGTCACGCTGAAGGTTCCGTCGCCGTTCGTTTCGTTGCTGCTGTTGGATCGAATGGTCGACCGCAGCTCGGCGAGCCTGCCGGCGCTCCAAAGGACACGGGCCAACGGAAAGCCGCGGGAGGCGCAGGAAAGCTCCACCTCGTTCTGGCTGATCCGTCTGAGGCTTTTTCTCACGGGAGCGTACGGTGCTGAGGAACACGACAAACGCAAAGAAGTCAGACGGGTTTGTTATTAATTCAGCACATCAGAGGACGAAAGTGGGACGGCACGGTGGCTCGGTGGGTAGCACTGTCACCTCACAGCATAAAGGTCCGGGTCCTTTCTGTGTGGAGTTTGCATGTTCTCCCCGTGTCTGTGTGGGTTTCCTCCGGGAGCTCCGGTTTCCTCCCACAGTCCAAAAACATGCAGTCAGGTTAATTAGAGACACTGAATTGCCCTATAGGTGAGTGTGTGTGTGTGTGTGTCTGCCGCCCCGTCCCGAGTGTTACTGTGTGCCTTGCGCCCATTGAAAAGCTGGGATAGGCTCAAGAAATTATCAACCCAAATGAATTAAATTAAATTGAATTAAAAGTTGGGGGACTGTGAGGGCTATTCCAAAAGTTCATGGTGGATTCAGAGGTATGCTTTGGGTCACTGAAACGTTTCTGTCTTAGCATTATCTGCTGTTCCTTTGTGACAATTTGGACAATGTGGTCAGGATCCATGTAGGAATCTACCTAACCCACAAGTGCAAGAGGTGAACTGACCTCGAACCGTAAGTGTGGTCTGCTTGTAGTCCGTCTCCGTCTCCGTCTCTCTGACGATGCACTGATACGTCCCCGAGTCGTTGATCCGTACCTGGGAGAGCTCGAGGACGGCCCGTAGATTGTTCAGCTCGTCCGTCAGTAGCCTGGCACGATGGCGGAACCGCTCGTCCACGGAGTCGAGTTTCTCCCGGCCACTCTGTAACTGATGGACGTTGACGGGCGGGGACGGCTCGATGCGCCGCCAGATGACGGAGATCTGCGAGGCGCTCTGGACGGGCGAGAATCTGCAGGCCATGCGGACCGTACCGTGCAGCTCGGCGTCGTAGGAATTCTGCTCCGACTTCACGGTGAAGAGGGCTGGAACGTGGAAGGAAACGGGAACGCAAAGTGTTATAAAATACTGCAGAAAAACTGATGGATTTTGAAATAAGATGGTTTTGGATGTCATACCCTGAATAGAAGGCCATGTGGTGAATAGATATAAGAATATTTCAGCCCTCATTGGATCCTGTGAGGAAACAAAAAACAAACCTGGCAGTCAGATCGGACATTTACCTTTTCTCTGATTATAAGATCTGCTGACAGGAGTGTGACTGTGACTCAGCACCAACACAAAAACATCTCAGTTCCTCATTTCTACATTTTATTTCCTGATAAACAAATTAAGTGCTGCATCACGGATGTTTACACCACTGCATGATGATAAAAAAAGTCCCGGTCAGCATATCACAAGCCATAAAGCCTGAAAGATTAAATCATTAAATCTGATTTTCTTTAAAGGTTTCTAATAAATCAGCGCTCCTGAATCACTGAACCACTGAATCAGCACTGAGAAATGTTAATGAGCCAGAAAACCAACAGGTCATGTAATGAGCCGTTGAACATGAACGTAAACAACCTGAAAAAATCAAAACAGCAGCCTGAGGCGAGATTCAATCAGGTACGAAGGATCCGTAATAATGTGCACCACCCACTCAGCCTGCTGTAACACTAAACAGTCTCAATGTTTTCATAGCAAATTATAAATGATCGATTTATACAGGAAACAGAGCTGGAAAGGTTTCCAAACACTGTATGGACAAAGATATTGGGACATTTTCACACAATCCAGTCTCATTTAACTTTTTCCGCTGCTGCAGACCTCCACTCCTAACACACACCCCTCTGACACATGTGCAGTAGGCAAGTGCATCTTTTCAACTGCATGAGGCGGGTTCGTATACGCTCAGAGACACGCACTGATCCCATTATCTCTGTGCAGCACCATCGATCAGCCTGCATTGGTCACAATTGGGCGAATCCCCTTCGCCCTTCCCACCCTCAGACAAGCCTGTTATTGTCCGATTTGGAACCCAACCTGCTGGTAGCACAGCTGAGACTCAATCTCGTGATGTGACAGAAAAGAACCTGCAGGGAGGTTACCACACAGATGTGGTGGTACGGCATTCTACTGGGAAGTGATGCTGACATAAACATGACCTGACAGGTACGTTTATTTGTTCCTGATCAGCATAACTCAACATCTTAGATAAAGAAAACATAATCCAGGTAAAATCTGAGGCATTTGGAAATAAATACAATGTACTGATGACTGATAAAGTTAAATCAATGAAAGTCCTTAAGCACAAGGGGAAAAAACATTCATGAAGAGCATAAAAATATTTTGCTTAAAGGTTGTGTGGCAGCCAGTGGCACAGGAAACTTTGCAGTACTAAATGGATTAATAATTTAACTAAATATTAGCAAATTCTAGAAGCAAATGCGAGACGGTACGTCCAATAACAATCCAGAGACTGGCTACTGCAGCAAGACAGTAAAGCGATGGATGCCTCAAAATCCATTAGAAACTACTACAATAAACATGCAAACTGAAGCTTTTTGAATAAACATCAGCAGCGGTTTGCTGAATTTAACACTATGGCTAAGTGGGTAGCACTGTCGCCTCACAGCAAGAAGGTCCTGGGTTTGATCCCCAGGTGGGGCGGTCTGGGTCCTTTCTGTGTGGAGTTTGCATGTTCTCCCAGTGTCTGCGTGGGTTTACTCCGGCTGCTCCGGTTTCCTCCAACAGCCCAAAGACGCGCAAGTGAGGTGAACTGGAGATACTAAATTGTCCATGACTGTGTTTGATATTAAACTTGTGAACTGATGAATCTTGTGTAATGTGTAACTACCGTTCCTGTCATGAATGTAACCAAAGTGTAAAACATGACGTTAAAATCCTAATAAACAAACAAACAATCACTGTGGATAATCTGTGGGAAGATCCAAAAAATGCTGTTCAAGTAACCCGACCCAAGAAAATCCTAAAGCTAGAACATTCTGCAATGAGATGATGAAAATGTCCAAGATAAGAACTTTCGGTTTTCCCAACTCATGCTTGCAAAACGGTTCTAAATCGATCTATTATTGGATGGTCTACAAACACATAAAAGTTCAAATGTAAGAGGAATTTACTAAGCACTGAATTATCAAGGTGTCCAAAATGTTTGATAAAATGCATTTATTAAATAGAAAGTATCAGTGTGTTGAGTCTCTACAGACGAATTCTGTTTTTCTCTTTGTTTAGGAAGATATCTCCTCAACAGAATTGTTCAAACTTGCAAAAATCCAGTTTTTGCACCATTATGTTTTCTTCAGTACTGAATATCCAGAGATAAATGCATTAATCTTGAGCAGAATCTTGATTATAGATGGATCAGCCTCACATGGTCGCACATCAGCTCATTATTATAAGCACGAACAGCTCAAAGCAGACTGAGAGTCTATCAGAAGAAAAGAACCAGACCAGCATCTTACCGTTCAGTTTCTGATTAATTCATAAATCCTCAGTGTTCCTTCATGAACATGTGAAGTTTGCTGATGTTTGTCTGTGATACAAACTGATCTGGATCGGAAAAGTCTGAGTAAATGATTCTGAAACCTCTCACAGCTCCTCCTCCAGGTCCTCTCGGTGCCTCCTCCTCTCTGCTGCGTGTTTCTTCTGTTTTTTGATTATATAAAGGGGATGTTTGGTTCATTTGTCGACAAACAATCCAGAAGGAAGATTAGAAGAGAACAGAACAAGGAAATTTGGATGCACTGAGTTCACCTAAATCATAAGCTCAGTGTTTACTGGAATACATGTTGGGTAGATGATGGGAATCTGTCACAAACCTCAGAGCTTTCTGCATCTCTCCATCTGTGGGTGGATTATCTGTCATGAACTGTGCCGAGGTGTGAATAAATACATGAATTACTCAACAACTGGAAGGGGGTGCCAAGTGAATCACTAAGTCATCAACCACACAAGCACTATAACACTATTTAATCTAGCTGCTGTTATAGGTGCTGTACAATCCAAACCGAACTGCTAGGCTGCGGTGTTTTCAGTGTCTCACATTTTGACATTACAGTTAGAAATAAAAACATCTTTTGAGAGTCGAGAGGTTTTTATTGTCATTTCAGCTATTTACGAGTACATATTAAAACAAAACAACGTTCCTCCAGGACCAAGGTGCAACATAGAGCAAAAAGTGCAAGACAATACAATACAGTGCAGGTAGACAACAGTACAATCAATACAAGAAAGCCTAAAATAAATACAAAAGACATTAATAAATAAAGACTAGAGACAAGTTAGTACATGGTACTGAGTAAATAATGGGTGAGGTAGAAAAACATATTCTGATATGCAATAGTAAATGTTTCAAGTATTATTCCGGGATATAACGTTTCAGTTTAGAATTAGAATAGTTTTATAATGTCCAGATGTGCAGGTATTGTACAGCATAAGTTATGTGTATCAGTCAAGTCAAGTCAAGTCAGACTCATTTATATAACGCTTCTTACAATGAACATTGTCTCAAATCAACTTTACCCTTGTTGAGCAAGCCGAGGGCGACTCCCAACTCCCTTAAAATTACAGGAAGAAACCTTTGAAGCATAAGGCTTCATAACCAGTGCCGCAAAGTCTTGATTTGTTGATGCGATGTACTGTCAGAAATCAGTTCTATGCACAGTGGAAGCCATTCGTCAACAACGTCCAAAGACGCTAGTGAACAAGCTCCTGTCCCTCGACTTTTTAAAATGTGTTGCAGACATCAGGATTTATGGTTCTGTTTTTATGTTCCCCTAATCTAGTCGTGTCCAGTTACCCTGATTGCTCCTCTATACTGATTCGACCCTTCACCGCTGACTGAGGACGCCTCTCAACTGACATACGCCCCCTCCGGCACGTACAAGCAGTACAGACCGCTTTTTTCACCTGCACGAGTCGAGTTCATACAGCGACGGGCACTGTGTACGGAGGGCCACACCCCCATCAGCATTATTCCTCAGCCCTGTGCAGGCGCCATCAGTCAGCCAGCAGGGGCCGCAGTTGCACCAGTTATGAGGGCCTATGATCCGACTTTTTACCCCCCTAACCCTGAACAACAGCCGATCGTCGTTCATGCAGACGCCCAGCCCAGTCGGCGAGGCAGAGCTGAGATTCGATATGATGTATTCGAGACCCCAACTCTGGTGCGCTAGCGTACTTTACCGCTGCGCCACCTGAGCGGCATGTTTTTCATTTATTAAAGAAATTACTATTACGCATGAATTATTACTACTCAGTGCTTTCTGTTTTGCTTTGCATTAGAAATATTGTTTAAACATTTTGGATGCCTGGATGGTGGATTTTATCGAGTTTGCGTTCTTGTACCTGTGCAGGCTCGAACACGGCTGGGTCACAATCTTCATAAAACAGAAACCTGATGAGTAAATACATTACTGTACTTGTGTTGATCTCTGTATATTCTGCGTGGGGGTAAACAATTCTACACACAGTTTCATTTTATGTCCGACGTGCTTGTGTAATCTGGATTTTCCAGCAAATCACCAAATCCTTTTTACATTTAACCACAAATTCTACCCACATGTCTTTCATATCACGTTAGGGAATTAACTAAGCGTGCCTGAGGCTGATAGCAGAAAAAGTACATGGTACTGTGTTCACACACACACACTCGGCATTTTCATTGCAGTCCCGGAATTGTAATTAGATTACAGAATACATTTTTAATCATTTAACTGCGTGACTCAGAATCCACCGCTGGCTGGTGAAAAAGAAAAAGCTGGTACCCACCGCACACATCAGAGAGTGTGGGCACTAGACTGCACCTCTCCTCAGCCAGTGTAAGGGTGCAGAAGGGAGTTGGAAATGACTGTACTTTGGCAAAATACGAACTGAAACAAACAAACAAAACATGTATAAAAATAGAACGGATGCCGTCAGGTGGTGCAGCAGTAAAAAAAAGGTGGGGGGTTGTATGGATAGAGGGAAAGCGTGATGCAATCAGGGTAATTGGATATGACCAGATTAGGGAGAGAATTAGGGGAAAAAACAAAAAAATACATAAATAATACATGTAATTTCTTTTTTCTTTTATTTTCTTAATGCATTTTCTCCCATTTTTTTCCTTTTTTCCGATTGCATCATGCTTCCTCTCCACCAGTGCCGATCCCTGCTCTGATTGAGGAGAATGAAGCTAACCCAAGCCCCCTCCGACACGTGGGCAGCAGCCGTATGCATCTCATCACCTACACTTTGACGAGTGCAGTGCAGCTCAGCGTTGTGTACTGAGAGACACACCCTGAGAGCACTCTTTTCTCATCAATCAGCCAGCAGAGGTCGAAATTGCACCAGTCATGGGAGAGAGACCCCTTCCGGCTTAGTCCCGCCCATGTCTGAACGACAAGCCAATCGTTGTTCATGTGGCCACTCAGCCTTAGCCGGTAGGCAAAGCTGAGATTCGATACAATGTATTCGAGATCCCAGCTCTGGATCCAGCGTGTGTTTTTACCGCTGCGTCACCTGAGCGGCTATTTGGAATAATTTCATCTGCCCTTACAAATTACTGCAGGTACAAAGTGCATGGAGCAGCGGTCTCTCTGTCAAGTCTGGAAAGAAATGAGGAAGAAATAATTTAGTCATATTAAAGTTTTTATGGACCCTACTTTGCGTACAGGGTAACAATCATGCTGGAGCGACCACAAAGAAACAAAAGCACAAAGTTGCAAGCATATAAAATCCTTCAGATGTCTAGTGGAGTCCGTGGAGTTAGAAAATCAACCTTGCACAAGTTTAGTGCCGGTTTCATCTGCAGTGCTCTGAGATACTGAGATAGCAGAACCTCTGTGGATCTCACGTGACCTGTAACTGATTCTGGAACTTTGTCAGTAACTGTAAACTGCTGGAGGGTTTTTCTGTCTTTGCTTGTCAGAGTAACGGCACGATAAGCGTCTAATTCTAGTCATCATGATCATGGTGGTGATCTCACTCACGTTACAGAATCACAGCTTTCTGGGACCTGCTGGCTTACTCTGGGCTTTCCCGTTTAGATCCTTATCGTGCACAGTCGATCAGGCACACGTCTAGCATTTTAGACATTCTAAGTCTATGAAGAGCCTAAGACAGATTACTGGCATGATCAGAGCAGTTGTGGATGTGGAGGATCCCTGTTAGGATTTAAATGAGCTAAACTGTAACGGGGAAGATTCTCTAGGACGGTTCATCTCTAGGATTTTCACACAGGCGGTTATCGGAATGCACTCAGTCATGGTTTCAATGTCTGCTGCTAAGAATGCGGTTCTCTAGAATCATTATTAGTAAGCTGGCTAACACGTAACTCTAAGAGGTCTTTACTCTCTAATGGGAAAAAGAGGCAAGTCGAAAAAAGCTACAGGAAGCTGAAGTATGACACTGCAAAATCACTTGGGCAATCCATAGTTTCATAAACCATAGAGTCATGTTTTAAGGAAGTCAAAGAAGTTTTGTTTTCCAGGAAATGATTATTAGTAATAATCCATCATTTTACTGCCCCAGAAATTATCGTAATCTTTTTTGATTGTTGTGACCATTGTAATTTTTTTTTTATGTTGAATGCCCTTTATACACGACCCTCCTATTTATCCTTGCTTGAGAGTAGCACTAAGTGTGCAATGATGTGTGTCCTGCAAAAGGCTACGTTAGCGTAACACCATGCACCTTCTGTACTCGACATCCTGGAATTTAGAACTGTTACCAGCAGCATGGTTCTTACTTTTACACCACACACGTTTTGAATACGTCTCTACAAGCTTTTTACACCTGGGAGTTTCCACTTTCCAGTCTCCCTGTCCCCGTGCACTCATACCCTGACCTGGTGCTATTCTTTCTTTACAGCCAGTGTTTCTCAATGGCCCACTGGTACTCTAACTGAAATGGAGCCATTATTAAGCATTGGAAACATTAAATGACAAGCCTCTGAGAAAAGACGGCTGGGAAATTGGGAACAAAGAAACAATCAGGAAGACTGGAAAATCTGGTGTAATACGTCTACAGGTATGAACAGGAATCTGGGTGTATGTTGAAGTGAGAGCCAGAGTGGTGGAAACGCTGGAAACAAGTGGTATGTACACGACTGTGAATAAGTATTTATTACAATTGTTTCACATTTCAAATTAAACAACAAAATACACTTTAAATGATCATTTCAATTAAATGTAATTTTAACTGGCCCTGTGTCAAGTCAAGTCAACTTTATTTATATAGCGCTTTTTACAATAGACATTGTCTCAAAGCAACTTTAAAAAATCCAGGACCAACAGATACAAAAACCCCTGTTGAGCAAGCCGAGGGCGACTGTGGCAAGGAAAAACTCCCTGAAAATTACAGGAAGAAATCTTACCAGACTCAGCAGGGACCCCGTCCTTCTTGGGTGTCCTGGAGGATAGTGCCCTGTGCAAAAAAGTAATTGCCAAATTGACCAATAAAAATGTATTATATGAGTTTCATTAACTATCCACAATAGGAGAACAAATAATGTACCCATGATATTCACCTGATTTAAAACATTGATCGGGGCAGCCGGCAGAATTGGTACTGCGTCGCCTCACAGCAAGAAGGTCCTGGGTTCGATCCCCAGGTGCGGAGGTCCGGGTCCTTTCTGTGTGGAGTTTGCATGTTCTCCCCGTGTCTGCATGGGTTTACTCTGGGTGCTCCGGTTTCCTCCCACAGTCCAAAGACTGCAAGTGAGGTGAATTGGAGATACAAAATTGTCCATGACTGTGTTTGATATAACCTTGTGAACTGATGAATCTTGTGTAATGAGTAACTACAGTTCCTGTCATGAATGTAACCAAAGTGTAAAACATGATGTTAAAATCCTAATAAACAAACAAAATTGGTACTGCACAAGCACATGGTTTTTAAGGTCCTGGGCTTTATCCTCACTTTTTATCAGTTTCCCTGTAATGGTAGCGTCAGTAAAAACATGTTGAGTATTCTTAAAGCAAACACAAGAAAATCACGAGTCCTGTTTTAATTTCTATACTGAACTGTGGTTTAAACGTTTTACTGACAAATGAAATGAAAATAATGTAAAGTTGAACATCAGACCACTAGAGGGAGACAAAGCTTAGAGTCACGTCACTCTGCAGTAACGCAAACACAGGAAAACAAAGTTAATTAATAAAATTATAATGAAACTGATTTTAAAGTGCATGGGGTAGAATTATGGATATAATTGTTACATAGTAAAGTACAGAGGCAAAAGTTAGGAGGAGTAACCGAGTGAGGGACTCGGCCTCAACATGAACTGCATGAAAAATGTAAACCACACTCTGGACAGCCAAGTCAGTCTTTTTTTTTTTTTTTTTTTTTTTTTAGCATTTTTCATAATACAGTAAGCAATGCCTTTTTTTTTTTTAATATTTGGATTCTAATTAATTTAAATATTTAGTATTTGTATACATTAATGGGCCTAAAAGTAGCACAACATTAGTTTAATATAAACATTTTTTATATGTTTTGCATTTAAATTTGAAACAAAACACTCTTACACAAATTTCACACTCTTCATTTTAAATGCATATAATTCAAATACAGAACACCAGCGCTATACTGCACTAGAAATACATCGAATTCTGAGACATAAGTGCCTCTGCTGGGTGCCTGTTGGATGGAACGTTGCCCAGTCCAGGTTATTGTTGCCTTGCGCCCAGTGAAAACAGAGCCACCACAACACTGACCAGGACAAAGTGATTTATACAAAATAAATACAAAAAATTATAATATATAAACCATAAAATTTAAATTTTTCCATATTCACACAAAAATAAAACAATTGGTAACATTACAATTTAAAAAATAAGCACTGTTAGAAACGTATGACCATGTAAGTAACTGCATTAGCATTAATAAGTAAAGATAAGGAATGTCCATATGAATACAAAAGTCGTTTTGTTAGCAGATATACTGTATATAATCAAGAATAAAATTTGTAATCAAACGATGTTTATTGGGCTGTTTGTGCCACTTTGAACATACATCACTGTAATTTGCGCTGCTTTAACACAGCAACATTGTGTTATACCGTATAGCAATAACACGGCTCTGTTTCCAGTTTGCGGTCGTGAGTTACAAATGACCCGAGCTGCTGCTGCTACATATTGCGAAATGTAGGGTTTTTTGAATAATATTTTTTGTTTTCAAAATTGTGAGAAATCATCACTAGACAAAATTACAGTTATTAATTGGCACTTTAATGTTATCTTTGGTCAGAGCCACATTTGTCTCGTCGGGCGTCTGGGTGCATGGATCTACATTACAGACATGAGCTCAGACTCAGTCTGACTTTATTTCAGAGGAATTTGGATGGAAAGCTCATGAACTGTACACGTCGTAGGAACATTACATACACTGGTGTTAAATGGACTGTAGACGCTTTAACATAGTTAACGATGTGGGTTTACATGACGTTATACGTGTTGCATCTAGAAATGGTTCATATTAGTACCTGAGCACCTGTTTTCAGTGGCAGGGTTACGAACAGGTAAAGATCCTCACTCACTTTTACCAGATAATGTGAACAGACTCATTTGAAATTACTGGCTGAATGATGGGTAGCTGTTAACAACTCTATATAGGCATTGTCTGGCTTTCTAAAGATAATTTAGATGTAATCATTTCATCATAATTTTTAACAAAAAAATTATTGGTAAACATGTTCCTGCAATAAAAATGTGCATAACTGTTCCAATTTTGCTTCGTTTTTTAATTTTTAATTTTTGCAGTTGATTAATCGCGATTAATTAGGTTCTTTAATCGCGATTAATCTCAATTAAAATTTTTCATTTTTGCTGCGTTACTGATACATTTGCACAACCTAATCTCAGAGGTGCTCAAATATTGCTGAAAAAAACAGAATAGAATGGACTTTTTCATGGGTGCAGTTAAATTAGCAAAATATATACTGTATATATTTTTATATTCATAATTAGTAATGAGGAATTATGAGGCCATGTCACAAGTTAAATAAAGTTATATACATTTCTACACCAGCATATCTGAGAAACAAACAGAACACGTCCAATAATTATTGAAATCCAAAGACTGATATGATGTGGATTGTTTATACCTCAATGATCCCAGATGTAGGTTGTTTATACCTCAAATGTGCACTGCTGCTAATCATGTTAATGCATATACAGTACTATACCTTTATTTTATCCAGGACTTACCTATTTATGTTTTTCCGTATCCATTTCAATTTAATCTAAATTTTCAGGTTGCTCTGTGGACACTGGAAAGAAAAAATATAAAAAATGAAATAGTTTTAGAATCTTACATTACCTTACACATTATTCATGTCCAACACTGAAGATAAATAACACTTCAATGAAAATCATTCTACGGGTGCAGTGGAATAACGCACTAACCCACCACCTCTAAGATCTCAAGCTCCTGAGTTTGAATCCCTGGTGGCCCTATCAGGCACAACTGCTGTGCTTAGGGCAGGGATGTTCAAAAAAAAGGTTTCTCTTCACTGCAGCTGCATAATGTGACCTCCTCATCCGGTAGCCTCATCATTTCGGCCCAATTTCACAATCCTCTACTGAAATTGGGGCATGGCTAATGCACTAGCACAACACTGCTGAGAAGTTGTAAGTCTTAGTGGTGCCACCTAGTTGGGAGCTTTACAGACAGAATTGTTTGTGTCTAAGAGAGGAAAGGCTGGATGGGAAATCACCACCTTAATGCTGCGACGGTGACTCTATCTGGCTGAGGTGATAAAAAAAATAGAAGAATATAGAAAAGCATAGAATGATCCTCAGTATGTGTTAAAACTCTATGTGATCTACCACTGTGGAAACAAAAAACCCTAACCCTAGTTTTACACATTTTGGAGAAGGCCTGTACTACTATGCAGTCCTCAAGGGCCAGCGTAGATGTGATGCATGCAACAGAACATTTGCACTGGGGAATTAAAAATGCAAAAACAATATAAAGCTTTAATATCTAAGTTAATAATACTAAGTATTACTTTAGGTGACTCAAGCTTTGCAATTGGCACAGTTACTATTTCTATGATTGTAAATTAGTGTATGATTAGGATAGATTATAAAAGTGAATACATATTTGCAAAAACACTTTAAATTGTTTGCTGTTGCCGCTCAGGTGGTGCAGCGGTAAAAACACACGCTGGAACCAGAGCTGGATCTCGAATACATCGTATCAAATCTCAGCTCTGCCTGCCGGCTGAGGCTGAGCGGCCACATGAACAACGATTGGCCTGTTGTTCAGATATGGGCGGGACTAAGCCGGATGGGGTCTCTCTCCCATGACAGGTGCAATTACAACCTCTGCTGGCTGATCGATGGATCCTGCACAGAGATGAGAAAAGAGTGCTGTCAGGGTGCGTCTCTCTGTACACAACGCTGAGCTGCACTGCACTCGTCGTGTAAGGTGATAAGATGCGTACAATATGCTTCCCAAGTGACGGAGGGGGCGTGGGTTAGCTTGATGCAATCGGGCAACTGGATGCTCCGAAAGGGTAGAAAACGCATAAACAATTTTTTTGAATTGTTTGCTGTAAAGAGTTTCTACCTCTTTTAAATAAAAAAATCAACGAAATATATAATTTGGCCAGAGATGCTTGAACGTTTGCATACAACCAAACGATTACACTTAAGCACAATAAGGATTCCCGATGTAATACTTACAGAATGGTTCAAGAAAATCTTTGCTTCTCCTACGTTTTGTTCCCATGGCTTGTGGATCTGGCTCCATTTCAGTTCCTCTATTATTACTCGATTCATTCTCTGTTTGCTGGTAGGTATTTAACTCTTTTAGTTCACCCTTATTGACTCTGGAAGCATCTAACTCCTTCTTTAGTTTACTTTCCTTTACTCTGGAATCATACAACTCTGTCTTCAGTTCACTCTCCTTTACCTTGGAATCATACAACTCTCTATTTAGTTCACTCTCCTTTACTCTGGAATCATCCAACTCCTTCTTTAGTTCACTCTCCTTTACTCTGGAATCATCCAACTCCTTCTTTAGTTCACTCTCCTTTACTCTGGAATCATCCAGATTCTTCTTTAGTTCTTTTTCCTTTACCTTGGAATCATCCAACTCCTTCTTTAGTTCTTTTTCCTTTACTCTGGAATCATACAACTCTGTCTTCAGTTCACTCTCCTTTACCTTGGAATCATACAACTCTCTATTTAGTTCACTCTCCTTTACTCTGGAATCATCCAACTCCTTCTTTAGTTCACTCTCCTTTACTCTGGAATCATCCAACTCCTTCTTTAGTTCTTTTTCCTTTACCTTGGAATCATCCAACTCCTTCTTTAGTTCTTTTTCCTTTACTCTGGAATCATCCAGATTCTTCTTCAGTTCTTTTTCCTTTATTCTGGAATCATCCAGATTCTTCTTCAGTTCTTTTTCCTTTATTCTGGAATCATCCAGATTCTTCTTTAGTTCTTTTTCCTTTACTCTGGAATCATCCAGATTCTTCTTCAGTTCTTTTTCCTTTATTCTGGAATCATCCAGATTCTTCTTCAGTTCTTTTTCCTTTATTCTGGAATCATCCAGATTCTTCTTCAGTTCTTTTTCCTTTACTCTGGAATCATCCAGATTCTTCTTCAGTTCTTTTTCCTTTATTCTGGAATCATCCAGATTCTTCTTCAGTTCTTTTTCCTTTATTCTGGAATCATCCAGATTCTTCTTTAGTTCTTTTTCCTTTACTCTGGAATCATCCAGATTCTTCTTCACTTCTTTTTCCTTTATTCTGGAATCATCCAGATTCTTCTTCAGTTCTTTTTCCTTTATTCTGGAATCATCCAGATTCTTCTTCAGTTCTTTTTCCTTTACTCTGGAATCATCCAGATTCTTCTTCAGTTCTTTTTCCTTTACTCTGGAATCATCCAGATTCTTCTTTAGTTCTTTTTCCTTTATTCTGGAATCATCCAGATTCTTCTTCAGTTCTTTTTCCTTTATTCTGGAATCATCCAACTTTTTCATTGCTAAGCATAATCTTGATTTTTCCCAAACTTCAAAATTATTTACCATGAAGTTTTCATATGCTGGTGGGACAAAGAACTTGTTTGCCTTTTGATTTACCATCTTTTCAATCATTTTAAATAATTCATTTACACTTTCATCATTATCTTCTAAAAGATGTTGCCTATCTGCACATTCCGAAACACATTTCAGTTTCTGTTTACTTAATTTATTTCCTGATGAGATGAACAGCACCATGCTGTAGTCTAAGGCCTCTTTCCCAAACACTGCAGTGAGTGCTTTTAATAGTTTATGCTCTTTGTTAGTGGCACTTCCTTCTTTAATCACTAAGAGAAAAGCATGAGGCCCAGGGAATCCCAGTGATACACAGCGCAGCATTTCATTTTTAATTGCGTTTACTCCATTGGAAAAAATCCAATACGATGTCAACTGCTCCAGCCAGTAGGAACGACTCTTTACCACAGAGACATGTCTTCCTTCAACAAGGTTCTCCTCCAGCTCAGACATTCCAAGATTAGTCCTTTCTTGAACATGTGCAGTCCTAAGTATGATCCTACATGCCTCATTCTTTGCAGTGTCATCACCTCCTAGCAGTGTGACTCTGCACTCTTGTTTGGGATCGGTTGAAAGTCGCAACACGTTTAAATCTTTACCTGTAGAAAAAAATACATGTTTAATGTGAGTACCCATTTATTACTGCAAAAAGCACTGAATAAAAAATGATTGCACTTTGATAAACAATTCATAAATACAATATAATAAAAAAATATTGGTTAGAAAAAAAGTAACTGCCCTCTTTTAAACTGTTATTTGTCACACCACATTATTACAGAACAGTAATCTGACTATAATAGTATATAAAGGAAGTAAAAAGTAAATTGTGTTTTACTGAAGTCCCCTTAAGTTTTGTTCACTTATTTTAGTCTTAGAAATTAGCAATAACAGGAGAAACTTAATTTTCACAGCATTGCATATACAGTGGAATATAGAAATACTTGAAATATAGACAAAGACAGATATTATGCAGCAAATACAATTCTGCTCAGACTAATACAGAAATAGAGAAACCACTAAAATATAGTACATTTTTTATTAAATATATACCAGGTGTACAATCTGCATTAGTATTGGTTTAGGTTTTAACATAATTCTTCAAATTTATTTAACATAATTTAACATAAAATTGAGTTTATGAGTGTGTAACACCTTTATCTATAATGAATGAAGATTGTGGAGCAAGTGATGGGAATATTGGGATCAAGTTCAAGATGGATTCTGCTTTATACTGGGTGGCCAGACCTACCCTGTTTATATGGAATAAACAAAAAAACAAAAACTTAAAGAGCTATAAAGAAAGTGGGGAGGATTCATCAGGGTCAGTGGAAGAAAATTATGAGTATATACACACCAACCAACTAGTGAAGTTTAATGTATGTGCAAAAATGGGTTTACTTACATGTTTCTGCATCATCAACTTGTGCTGTGAAAAATACCATATATTGTATTACTTCAATTATTACAGTGTAATAAACCAAAGCAGTATTTCAATTACTGACAACTGTGGTTGCTAGCATTTTACTGTATTTTTACAGTAATTTATTACAGTATAGTATTAAAGACATAAATAAAAAGATATGTGTTGTTAATGTTGTAATAGGTTGTCTGATTTTCATTTATACTTGTTTTTATAGATGCACCAGTCAATATGTGAATTGTGAAACATTTTGCCATACTGCTGCTATAGACAGAAGATTCTTAAAAGGGGGACTTACTTGATGCATTGCTTTGTTCTAGAAAAAAAGAATATATTTTGTTATTTTAATCTTACTAATATCTTGCATAATTTTAAAAATACATCTTAATTATTTGTGAAAAAAGAGTTACAGAATTACTGCTCGCTAAGCTTCGATAATTAGATGTTGCACAACATGTTTCCCACAAACTGCATAACTCATCTTATTATGAAGCATTTGGCTGATGTTAGTCCAGATGTCTACATACTTTGTCGTGCTTGTCTGGTGAATACTATTTTTTTAAGTGAAAAGATAAAAGTACATTTGTGTGTTCTTAGCTGGATAGAATTCACTTGTTATGACTTAGATTAAAATATTGCATACCTGATTTAGATTCATCTTTCTCTGTTGTAAAAAAAGAGACAATACAGATAATAATAAGACTTCCCAAAGCAGACACAAACACATTATCTTTCATAGACCTACATGGGTCTTAAGTATTAATAACATGCAACAACAACAAAAATAAAAGGTAACACATACAACAGCAACATGCTTTTTGTACAATAAAAAATAATAAATAAATTAAAAAAAGGATCACTGCACAATAGTTTCTATTATTTTACTGTTAACAGGTATGTGTTTGAACAAAATTTCTTTGTCTGTAAACTACTTACAACATTTTCCCCAAATTCTTAATAAAAATACTGTCATATAGAGAATTTATTGGCAGAAAATTACAACTGGTCAAAGTGAAGGAAAAGATAAATGGTTTTAGATGTCAAATAATGCAAAGATAGGGCTCCTGCCTTGAAATTAGGCTGGTCATGACAGGGTCTTGATCTTTTTTTGCCAGAATAACTTTGTAGGTGGCTTGAGTCATGCATTCTTCACAAAGACAAATCTGTCCAAATCCAGTGGGTGCAAAATATTGGGTAAGTTTTTATATAATCAGTGAAGAGATATGATGCGAATCTGTAAATTGGTCAAATGATTTTGAGTAATTAAGAATATAAAAATTCATTCCCTAATACCCACATGTATAGTATGTACAGTGGTGCTTGAAAGTTTGTGAACCCTTTAGAATTTTCTATATTTCTGCATAAATATGACCTAAAACATCATCAGATTTTCACACAAGTCCTAAAAGTAGATAAAGAGAACCCAGTTAAACAAATGAGACAAAAATATTATACCTGGTCATTTATTTATTGAGGAAAATTATCCAATATTACATATTTGTGAGTGGCAAAAGTATGTGAACCTTTGCTTTCAGTATCTGGTGTGACCCCCCTTTGCAGCAATAACTGCAACTAAACGTTTCCGGTAACTGTTGATCAGTCCTGCACACCGGCTTGGAGGAATTTTAGCCCATTCCTCCGTACAGAACAGCTTCAACTCTGGGATGTTGGTGGGTTTCCTCACATTAACTGCTCGCTTCAGGTACACAACATTTCGACTGGATTAAGGTCAGGACTTTGACTTGGCCATTCCAAAACATTAACTTTATTCTTCTTTAACCATTCTTTGGTAGAACGACTTGTGTGTTTAGGGTCGTTGTCTTGCTGCATGACCCACCTTCTCTTGAGATTCAGTTCATGGACAGGTGTCCTGACATTTTCCTTAAGACTTCTCTGATATAATTCAGAATTCATTGTTCCATCAATGATGGCAAGCCGTCCTGGCCTAGATGCAGCAAAACAGGCCAAAACCATGATACTACCACCACCATGTTTCACAAATGGGATAAGGTTCTTATGCTGGAATGCAGTGTTTTCCTTTCTCCAAACATAACGCTTTTCAAAGTTCTATTTTGGTCTCATCCGTCCACAAAACATTCCAATAGCCTTCTGGCTTGTCCACGTGATCTGTAGCAAACTGCAGACGAGCAGCAATGTTCTTTTTGGAGAGCAGTGGCTTTCTCCTTGCAACCCTGCCATGCACACCATTGTTGTTCAGTGTTCTCCTGATGGTGGACTCATGAACATTAACATTAGTCAATGTGAGAGAGGCCTTCAGTTGCTTAGAAGTTACCCTGGGGTCCTTCGTGACCTCGGCAACTATTACACACCTTGCTCTTGGAGTGATCTTTGTTGGTCGACCACTCCTGGGGAGAGTAACAATGGTCTTGAATTTCCTCCATTTGTACACAATCTGTCTGACTGTGGATTGGTGGAGTCCAAACTCTTTAGAGATGGTTTTGTAACCTTTTCCAGCCTGATGAGCATCAACAACTCTTTTTCTGAGGTCCTCAGAAATCTCCTTTGTTCGTGCCATGATACACTTCCACAAACATGAGTTGTGAAGAGCAGACTTTCTTTAAATAAAACAGGGTGCCTACTCACACCTGATTTTCATCCCACTGATTGAAAACACCTGACTCTAATTTCACCTTCAAATTAACTGCGAATCCTAGAGGTTCACATACTTTTTCCACTCACAAATATGTAATATTGGATCATTTTCCTCAATAAATAAATGACCAAGTATAATATTTTTGTGTTATTTGTTTAACTGGGTTCTCTTTATCTACTTCTAGGACTTGAGTGAAACTCTGATGATGTTTTAGGTCATATTTATGCAGAAATATAGAAAATTCTAAAGGGTTCACAAACTTTTAAGCACCACTGTATATACAGTATATCAGCATATTAATTTGAATGGTATTTGGTTGGTGCAGCAGTAAAACAAGCTGACACACTAGTGCTGATATCTTGAACTCACAAGTTTGAGTCTCAGCCCTGCTACCAACAGGACAAGCAACTTTACAGCTAATGACTGGCATGTCAGAGGGTGGGACTGCCATAGGGATTCCTTAGACCTGGTACAATTAATGTCTAGCCTTTTCTAACTCAAACTCTAGGAGCCTGTTTGGAACAGTCATCACCTTGCATTTTACTTGTCATCCATTTTCTAAGTCACCTGATGTCATCCAAGGGTTGTGAGATTAATCCCAGCACAAACCTAGAAGAATTGCTAAGACTTGATCTACTATCACCACCTGTCACTTGAAGTTGCAGGGGTAACTGGCTGTGATTGAAGGCGATGTTCAATGATAAACCACACAAGGTGTTACACCATAAGGGCATTAATAAAGTATGATATACAGGTCCTTCTCAAAAAATTAGCATATTGTGATAAAGTTCATTATTTTCCATAATGTAATGATAAAAATTAAACTTTCATATATTTTAGATTCATTGCACACCAACTGAAATATTTCAGGTCTTTTATTGTTTTAATACTGATGATTTTGGCATACAGCTCATGAAAACCCAAAATTCCTATCTCAAAAAATTAGCATATCATGAAAAGGTTCTCTAAACGAGCTATTAACCTAATCATCTGAATCAACGAATTAACTCTAAACACCTGCAAAAGATTCCTGAGGCTTTTAAAAACTCCCAGCCTGGTTCATTACTCAAAACTGCAATCATGGGTAAGACTGCCGACCTGACTGCTGTCCAGAAGGCCATCATTGACACCCTCAAGCAAGAGGGTAAGACACAGAAAGAAATTTCTGAACGAATAGGCTGTTCCCAGAGTGCTGTATCAAGGCACCTCAGTGGGAAGTCTGTGGGAAGGAAAAAGTGTGGCAGAAAACGCTGCACAACGAGAAGAGGTGACCGGACCCTGAGGAAGATTGTGGAGAAGGGCCGATTCCAGACCTTGGGGGACCTGCGGAAGCAGTGGACTGAGTCTGGAGTAGAAACATCCAGAGCCACCGTGCACAGGCGTGTGCAGGAAATGGGCTACAGGTGCCGCATTCCCCAGGTCAAGCCACTTTTGAACCAGAAACAGCGGCAGAAGCGCCTGACCTGGGCTACAGAGAAGCAGCACTGGACTGTTGCTCAGTGGTCCAAAGTACTGTTTTCGGAAATCAAGGTGCCAGAGTCTGGAGGAAGACTGGGGAGAAGGAAATGCCAAAATGCCTGAAGTCCAGTGTCAAGTACCCACAGTCAGTGATGGTCTGGGGTGCCATGTCAGCTGCTGGTGTTGGTCCACTGTGTTTTATCAAGGGCAGGGTCAATGCAGCTAGCTATCAGGAGATTTTGGAGCACTTCATGCTTCCATCTGCTGAAAAGCTTTATGGAGATGAAGATTTCATTTTTCAGCACGACCTGGCACCTGCTCACAGTGCCAAAACCACTGGTGAATGGTTTACTGACCATGGTATTACTGTGCTCAATTGGCCTGCCAACTCTCCTGACCTGAACCCCATAGAGAATCTGTGGGATATTGTGAAGAGAAAGTTGAGAGACACAAGACCCAACACTCTGGATGAGCTTAAGGCCGCTATCGAAGCATCCTGGGCCTCCATAACACCTCAGCAGTGCCACAGGCTGATTGCCTCCATGCCACGCCGCATTGAAGCAGTCATTTCTGCAAAAGGATTCCCGACCAAGTATCGAGTGCATAACTGAACATAATTATTTGAAGGTTGACTTTTTTTGTATTAAAAACACTTTTCTTTTATTGGTCGGATGAAATATGCTAATTTTTTGAGATAGGAATTTTGGGTTTTCATGAGCTGTATGCCAAAATCATCAGTATTAAAACAATAAAAGACCTGAAATATTTCAGTTGGTGTGCAATGAATCTAAAATATATGAAAGTTTAATTTTTATCATTACATTATGGAAAATAATGAACTTTATCACAATATGCTAATTTTTTGAGAAGGACCTGTAAAGTTGCAAAGAAGAGTGACTTAGTGAAAGTCTAGAACAAGTTTTTTGGGGTTTTTTTTTTAGATCTGATGAGACTAAAGTGTTTTACCTAATACTTAAATACAGATAGACACTTACCATATGTGACTAGTGGTTCTGTTAAAATAAAATAAAAATATGATGAGAAATTGTTTTATTGTCTGGATTTATGCACAATAAAAGTAAATCTGGATGTCTGGATTTATTTTACACACACTAAATGTAAATACTAAATATAAATACTGTAAGCAAAAATTAAACAAAAGCATAAAAATTAATATATCATCATATCCTGAGATCATACAGTGTATTTAACAATGTAACAATGATCTTTAAACTACTTACGTAATTCTGTGTCGTTTCCTATAGGAAAAACAATGGTAAACCATATTTAACAACATAAACCACTGATTTTTTATTAGGAATAACAATTAGAGCTTTCACATTTGTTCCACACTTATTTACTGGCAAAGTTTTACTTTTTTAGTTTATTATCATTGAATGAAAACAAAACTACTCTGGAATTATTATGACTTTATACATATAATATTACCTACTTTCTACAGTTTGGGTAATTATTTAGAGATGCAGCTAATTATTTGATGTACCTGTAGTGATATTACAATTTTATATTTATAATATTAGAAATGTACTACTTTTTACTACTACACCCAAATACATTTCGTATTCTTGTGCATATGTAAGCCTATAGTGGCAATTAAACCTGGAACTAAATTGATTTAAATAAATTAAACCAGGTTTTCCTGTAATGCATAAGGCCTACACGTTACATTTTGACACTGCTTAATTTAAAATATGGAATGTTTCGCTATCATTGGCGCTGTACAAATCTGTGCTTAAAACGACAATGTTCTGCATTCTTAAATTTGCAATGGGCGGAAGGTTGCTGAAAAAGAGTTATATTTCGAACAACAAATTATACAACATTCAGGATTGCTTTACTTTCTTACTTGCATTTCTGCGTCTCCTTCTCCACGCCATTGAGTAATAAAACACACCGAAATGTAATTTAGTGCTCTGTCGTTTATAGATAAAAATATAAATATATTATTCACAGACGTAAAAAATGAAACCTGTTCATCTGGTAATTTCGCTTTCACTTCAATTCGGTCCTGAACTCAGGTAGGAATCGACTCTTTGTTTGCACTCCCTCACTCCTGCCTGTATTTATTTAGTTGGTAAAATATTCTCAGCACAGTACTGACAGTAATGACACTAATGCTTCACACTGCACGACTTTTAAGGTGTTCAGATCAATGTACAGTTCACACTACACGACTTGATCTCCTGCAATTAGGAGTCTTTTAAGTCATTGTGTATTTCACACTGCACTATTGATCAGCTATAGGGGGTCACACAATACACCATCTATCATCAGCAGGAATCTCAGACGAGTCTGTTTGGTCTTGTAAACTACTTGTGTCACGAAAACACAAGTGAGAAGTGACGAGGGGTTTCATGATACCACATCCAGAAATGCACATCAACAAGAAGCCTGAGATCAGAGTTGTTTGTGTGCTGATGTGCAGCATAAAACCAAAGAGGGGCAAATAAATGAATCTGAGTGGATTTGGCAACACGACCAGCAGGGGGCGTCTGTTCTGTTCTGTGTGAGTTGGAGGTTAATAAACAGTTTTTGTGATGCAGCGTGGGTATTTTGGTTTGGCGTGGACGATATGTCACAAATTCTGTAAAGCTTTTGTGTGTGTGTGTGTGTGTGTGTGTGTGTGTGTGTGTGTGTGTGTGTGTGTGCCGATTAGAGCTGGGCGGTTCCTGAATCACCCGGGTTAATGAATCGAATCTTCGTACTCATAATCAGGAATCACGAGTCCGAGTCACGAGTTAACCCGGATCCTGTGAGTCCTCTGCCTGGCTGCTGCTCAGTACACAAGGCGAGTGAGCCGACTCACCGATACACCACGGACTCAGATGATTTGTCTGAACCGACTTTACTCCAGTCCGTGAAGTAATAAGTTAAATATTCCAATAAACAAGCACTTAATCACACTGGTGTTCGTTATGTGCTTTGTTGATTTTATGCACATGCTATTATTATTATTATTATTAATCAGTAGTAGTGGTATAGATTAGTAATGCAGCATATTTTCTTGTAAGCAAAACAACAACAAAATATAGTTAAATTATTATTGTGGCATTTGTATCCTAGCGGTTAAAGCACTGGACTAGTAAGCAGAAGGTTGCTGGTTCAAACCCCACCACTGCCAGGTTGCCACTGTTGGGCACTTGAGCAAGGCCCTTAAGACTGAATTGCTTAGACTGTATACTGTAAGTCGCTTTGAATAAAAGCGTCTGCTAAATGCTGAAAATGTAAAATTTAAATGCTTACAGGCTACTTTAGTACTCTACCACTTAAGGAGTATCATAGCCTCCATGGTCATTTTTAACCCTTGACCCATTAATATACCCATCTGATTGGTAGGTAAATCCACCCTCCTCTCCTGCATGATCAAGATTCCACTTAGAAAAAAGTGTAAACTTGTCACTGATAAGAGAAGTGTGAGGTGCCAAGAGAATTAAGAGAGAAGGATTTATTTACAGAAGATGAGAGCATGGAAGGCAAGTGATAGTTGGATGCATTTTCATGCAGTAAATCAATCACAGTCAGAATGTCAGTACAAGTGACTCAACTGACCCAAGTGAACCGGATCACATTACTGAGTGACTCAGATTAACCCGAGTCCATAAAATAAACCGAATTTACCAGCTGTAGTGTATTCTGATAGAAACTATAGCTGCATCTGAAATCGCAAAAAGAAGTACGTGTTTTCAGTACAGAAGTGTGCACTATGCACGCAATACCCCTACATACTACGTTCGCCATCTTACCAACGCCAAGTGATGACATAATGACGTAATATCACCACAGTTACAGACTGTGTGCTCATTACAAGCCCCACTCACCAAAATGTTGGATATTTATCACCTTTTTGTGCTAATCATAACGTTATTTAGGGTTGTACGCAATAATAACATTTGTATTATTCTCTCAGTTTTCCGCCATCTTTCTTGTTTCTTCTTCCGCTTTGAAGTTGAATTATGGGATACATTAGCAGACCAAAAGTGTGCATGCTCAAACATGGCTGCCCAAGTAGGTTATCCAGGGCCTTCTTGTGTACCTTTTTATGTATACTATGTATTCGGACATACTAACCGCTCTCGCGTACTGCTTTCACGTGCTATTGAGGATGGAAGTATGCGATTTCAGAGGCAGCTCATATTATGCCCTTGCCCCACATGTTTACAGCTCCTCCCCTGGGTGTATCTTGCGCTCTCATTGGCTGTAGTTTGACACCGCAATCACTGCCAGTCAAAACCTGATCGCAACAGTTTCACACATTACAGGATTCAGATTCGTCTACAGGTCCAGATATTTAGCATGCTAGATTAAACATCTAAACAGCGAGCAATCGGTCCGATCAGATCGAGTCGTTTAACTGTTCACACACAGCAATCGAGAGTCGAGTTGGCGAGGCAATAAAATCGGGGCAAAAGTGTGTAGTGTGAACTAGGCATAACGTGGTATTGTGGTAGTGTGTGTTGTTCTGGAGCAGTTGCTGGCATTGGTAAATACTCTTTAAACGTACTGACCTCTTTATTATGAACACATACTCTGTTAGCATTGGTTTTAGATGGACAGAGATACAATAATGCGCTGTAATCTTCCTCCAGTTTTTCTTTTATCAGTGGACACTAAAAACACAGGATGCAACTGGCTTTATAATTCTGAGCACTATTGAAACATTGAGGTTTTTAAAAATTCCTAACAACACAGCTGTACCTACTTACATTCATACCAGTACAACATACACAACCATGCCTTTTAGTAATTGTATATCCTAAAAGCCCACCTGCTTGGTTGATTTCAATTCTTCGAAACCATATGGATAATGTTAATCCAGAACATGCGGATTTCTGTTAGGCATAATTGCCATTTCCAATTAATTTTTTTTTTTTAATAAAAAAAAGCTTCAGTTTGGTTGTCTGGGCTTTGAGTAAGAGGTAAAGTTTGATTTATATATATATATGTCATTCAAGTTTTAAATTAAAGTTTTGACTATAATAGTATGACAACAATAAACGCTGTCATATGTCATTTAAATGAATTATTACCGTGTTATGACGTATCTCTACATGACTTCACACTGGTGGGCGGGGCTTCTCCTCCTCGGTTGACCCGTACGCCATTATTGAGGGTGGATTACATCAGGAGCCCTACAGTCCATGGACGATGACTTGTGGACAGCATTAACACATAAAGGTATTTTATCACTTGTTTGTTTTAATTTTTCACGATGTTTGCTGTTAATGTTTTTATTTACTTGGTGAAAACTGTTTTGACCTTGTCTAAATATGAAGAGCGGAAGTGTAGACGCAGCTGTGATGGATGTGTGTTTTTCCTACCCGTTTTCGGACTATGTGTGCCTTCTGGATTGTAATTGGCTGATTGTTGTTGACTGACAAGCCGACCGCCAATCAGTGCAGCGGGTTTGACTTTTACACTTAGACTGTTCGAGCAGGGGGAGGGGGCGGGATTTGTCGGAATACAGGTGTGCAAGGTACTGACATGAAGATTTAGCATACAGCCTGCGTTTCTAAATATAACACAATTTTTATGTTGGACAAGTGTTAATATTTAATTAACTGTGTATTAATTAAAGCATATATGAAAGAAGTGAAGGTACAACTGTTTGTGTACTAGTTTTACTTAGTTTAGTAAGCTGGTTCGGGCTGTGTCCCAATATCACTGTATTTTACGTAGTAGTACATTCTATTAAAAAATAAAAGTGTGTCCATAAAGTCTGAAACAACATATTCTGAATTTTAGAACTTCTTTTTAGAATTTAGAATTAGCTTTGGTCTCGTTTTTGCTGTAACAGCAACGTGGGCTCCACAAGTTACAATATATACAATATATACATATATGTGATAGTCCATGTTTTCCAGCATGACAGCATACTATTCCAAAGAGCATCTTGTGATGTTACTGAATGTTCGGTTTTCTCTGCCTCTAAAGTGTCCTAATAAATGCTGGATCGGGTTCAGGTCAGGTAACGGTGAAGGAAAGTCCATGACATTCAGCACTCCTTGACCTTCTTTGGTCCTCAAGTGGTTTTTGTGAAGCTTTGAGATGTTTTACCTTCTAAAAAATGCAAAATTCACCACTGTACCCTGTGAACCACTTTAATCTGCATTAATGAAACTTGGAATTCACACATAATTTAGTTTTAATATAACCTCTAGTTCCAGAAAAGCTTTTATGACTTTATCTTTGTATACCTTTGTTTACAGGTGACCGACTGAGCCCTGCTGCTGTCACCATGCTGACCCGGCTCTTCAGGCTGCACGGCCTGTTTGTAGCCACTCACCCCTTGGAGGTGATCGTCGGAACGATCGCTGTGACGATCTGTCTCATGTCGATGAACGTCATCGCCGGCGGTGATCAGATCTGTGACTGGAACCACCAGTGCTCTAAAGCGCAGGAGGTATGGGTAAAAAGTGGTGTTAATCATGGACTCATTTAAGTTATTTGTTTAGTCTGATTAAAGTAAGACGTGCTTCCTTCCTTTCTCTCTTTTAGAAGGTCTATAGTAGTGACATCATAATTCTAACTGCGACAAGATGCTTAGCCATCGTCTACATCTACTTACAGTTCAGAAACCTGAGACAGCTCGGATCCAAGTACATGCTCGGTGTGTTTTCTTATTTCACTTATATCATACTAATCAGATTTCACACTTTGTTCAGCATTTCTGATTACAGTATAAAGCTGTATAAGATGTAATGGATTTATATGTTTGTGCAGGCATTGCTGGACTCTTCACCGTGTTTTCCAGTCTCGTCTTCGGCACCGTGGTCATTCACTTCCTGGGCAAAGAGCTCACAGGCCTCAAGTAAGCATTTGTTCTTGTTTTGTTTGATTTGTGTATTGTATACATTTAGAGTTTTAACATTCAAAACATCTAAAACGTGGGTCGATTTGTCTTCTTCTTTCCAGTGAAGCGCTGCCTTTCTTTCTGTTGCTGATTGACCTGTCTAAAGCGTGCACGCTGGCCAAGTTCGCTCTCAGCTCAAACTCTCAGGTACGACTGAAGGGCAAAGCAAGTTCAATAGCTCCTGCTGGGCATAAAGCATGGTAAAGTGGAGCTAATGATATTTCCAATGTAGCTGTGTAATTAATACAGTTACTGACCAATTTATTAAGGACTCAAATGCACCTTTTTATTCACTGATTGTATCATATGGAGTAATGATACCCCAAATGTTGTTTTGAGAGGAACTATAGCTGTTCTATGATGTATTTTTTATTTTGAACGGTTACAACAATATGTTTTATTTCCAACATATTGTAATGAATGCATTTGCATCTATTTGTGGCAGGTTGCACAGGTTTAAAACTTTCCATTTAGGTGCAATTTTTGATAAATCATCTTAATAATAGGATCAAAAACAGGCCTGATTGTTTAGGTGGTATTTCTAGATCATTTTAGCACATCATGGTTTTCTTTATCCGACAGGAGGAAGTAAGGGAGAACATAGCAAAGGGAATGGCCATTCTGGGGCCCACCTTCACCCTGGATGCTGTGGTGGAGTGTCTGGTCATCGGCGTAGGAACCATGTCAGGTAGGAACCATTTACCACGTTTACGTCCAGTAGCATTTGAGAAGATCTTGTGTCTGATATATATGCGATTACTGACTTCCTGTGTGTGACTAGGTGTGCAGCAGCTGGAGCTGGTGTGCTGTTTCGGCTGCATATCCGTCCTGGCCAACTACTTCGTCTTCATGACCTTCTTCCCTGCCTGTGTCTCTCTCGTCCTGGAGGTAAGAACTAGAGAGAGATCCTCTACAGAAGGGTTCTTTTGTTGGTAGCTGAATTGTGTTTGAAGGTAACGACTCGCTCTGTCTGTCCTTCAGCTGTCGAGAGAGAACCGAGAAGGACGACCCATCTGGCAGCTGAGTCAGTTTGCCCGTGTTCTGAAGGAAGAGGAGGACAACAAGCCCAATCCTGTCACCCAGCGTGTCAAAATGATCATGGTGAGAGCAGCAAATGTGGAAAAGTGTGTGGGCTGTTCGAATACTACCGACTGTCTGAATCTTGGAGTTAACGGGTTGAAATTGTGTTCTGTGCAGTCGCTGGTCTTGGCGCTGGTCCACGCCCATACACGCCTGTTGGCTGAAGCCCCCGGCCACAACGATTCCGGCTCGGCCGTGGACGTGCACAACCGTAGCGCGAATCCACACACACCCATGACGAGGTAGAGTACATTCCTCAATTCTCAGCCTGTCTTGTGTTTGAAATCCTTGCTAATGGAAGTGTTCTGATTTTCTCCATGACTTTGTTTAGTCTGGACATGGAGCAGGTCATCACTCTGTCTCTGGCTCTCCTGCTGGCCGTCAAGTACGTCTTCTTCGAGCAGACGGAAGTTGAATCCTCCCTGTCTATCAGATCCCCCCAAACCTTCCTGACGAACAGGAGGGCGGGAGAGGACTGCTGTAGGAGGGAGCCAGTCGTACCCAAAGTCCTGCAAAGGGGGAACAGCAATCCCAGCTCAACGCCCCTGTGCAGCACACAAGAGAGTGGTGAGCTAGTTTAGTTTTTTTTGCCTATAAGCCTATTTGTATTCATTTATAAGGGTTGTATTAAGAATGAAGTGATATAGGTGCTGGGATGTATGGCCTGTTACGCCTGCTGACCTGTGTTCCCCTCTGCACAGTTGATGTAAATCAGCCTGCAGCCGAACAGACTAGAGAGGAACGATCGGAGGACGGAGAGGAACACAGTAAATCGTCGTCTCAACCTCGCTCTGTAAACGAGTGCCTGAGCATCCTCAGAGACCAGCAGGTAGAACGTTAACTTGTTAAGAACTAGACATTTCAAACTGGTTTAATATAGATTTAAATTGTTTTTGTAATTGGAAATATTCACCCCCCACCACCAAAAATTAGGATTATTATTATATGAGTACATTACTACATTGTGTTTTACACAAGCCTGTATTTATGTTATTATTATTATTATTATTATTATGGGCAGTGAAAGCTCAGTGGTTGAGGCACTTGACTAGCAATCAGAAGTTGACTTGCTGGTTCAAGCCCCACTATCACTAGGTTGCCACTGTTAAGCCCTTGAGCGAGGCACTTACCCCTCAGTTGTGTTCAGTTATGATTGTGAATCGCTTTGCATAAAAGCGTCTGCTAAATGACGTCAGTGTGAACGTAAACATTATGTAACTGTTGTGGATTATACACATGTGGTAATTTTAGGTCTGTTAAAGTCAGTGAAGGAATCTCTTGTTCAGAGAATAGTACCCTAATCATCACACAATGTTTTAGGTAGACACGTGTGATGGTTTATAACTAAATTATGCATGTGTGATGCATTTGCTTGCTTGACTTTCCCTGTTATTAGGTGGAAACTAAATGATTCCTGTAGTGTATGGTATTTATGAAATATTTAAATGTGTGTGTAAGGCTCCTCTGTAGCAGTAATGTCTGTAGCAGACAAAAATTGGCAGTACAGAGAGTGGAGGAGCGCAGAGATCAGGGCGTGGCTCTCCTTGCGCAAATCCGCCAAAGGATGGGTGAATAAGATATACCCCCCCATGGATGCCGTTGGGGTCCCCAGCAGCAGATTGGCTACCCTAAATTGGGGGTAAAATGCATTAAAAACTGTGTGTGTGTGTGCAGTGGGGTCCTGGTTTCCTGAGCGATGCCGAGGTGATCTCGCTGGTGAAGAACAGGAGCATTCTGGGATACCGCTTGGAGGCAGAGCTGGAGAACCCCGAAAGAGGCGTGGCCATACGAAGGGAGATGCTCTCTCACAAGCTGCCAGGCCTCTCAGCGCTGGAGAAACTGCCCTACAAAGGATACGACTACTCGACGGTACACCTGATCTACCCGTACCCACACAGGCACCAGATTAAATCCTCAGTAGCGTCGGCGTGACTCGTCTTTGCTTCTCTTACTACAGATAATGGGCACGAGCTGTGAGAACGTGATCGGCTACGTACCCTTGCCGGTGGGAGTGGCTGGGCCGCTGCTATTGGACGGGAAGGAGTACTACATCCCCATGGCGACCACGGAGGGCTGTTTAGTAGCCAGCACGAACCGAGGCTGCCGAGCCATCACGGTTAGTTCCTTCTTTGTGCCTAATCGGACTTATTTTGTATCACTTCAACAATTCTAATCACTCGTTTTTCTCCTCTCTTTGTTTGTAGCTGTCGGGTGGTGCGAGTGCCCGTGTTCTGGCGGACGGCATGACCCGGGGTCCAGTGGTGCAGCTGCCTTCTGCATGTAGGGCAGCAGAGGTTAAATCGTGGCTGGAGAGTTCCGATGGCTTCGGCGCACTAAAACAGGCCTTCGACCAGTCCAGCAGGTCAGAGAACTGGATGTACAGACATCGCAATGGATACCAAAGCCGAGAGTTCTTTATATGCTCTTAAATTAAACCATGGCGTGTTTTGTAGGTTTGCTCGGCTGGACCGGTTGCAGATCAGTCTGGCTGGCAGGAACCTCTACATCCGGTTTCAGGCTCAGACCGGGGATGCCATGGGCATGAACATGCTCTCCAAGGTGTGTTGCGTTTGACTCTTTGCATCATCTAGTGGTTCAGTGGTCTAATGCGCATAAAGGATCCACTTATGTAGTTCAGTTGATCATATAGGAATGATTTAGTAGATTAAGTACATTTACCTTGCAGTCTGGGATTGCATTTGGGTCTTTAAGGCTTCCTAAATGAAATCTAATGTTCTACAAATGTATTTGGGAGAGCAAATCAGGTCCTGCATGGCTACTAAGGTTGTTTACATAATTTATGGCATTTGGTAGACGCTTTTATGGGATTTCATTTGATTTTTTTAGAACAAATATACAGAATGCTATTGTTTTTTGTTTTTCTTGCTTGTAATGTGCAGGTGATAAATATCATATTTCTTCTGTCCTGCTTTGTGTAGGGTACCGAGCAGGCGCTGTGCAGACTTCGGGAGCAGTTTCTCGACCTGCGTGTGTTGGCCGTCAGCGGAAACTACTGCACGGATAAAAAACCCTCAGCCGTCAACTGGATCCACGGCCGAGGGAAGTCTGCCGTGTGTGAGGCCACCATACCGGCCAAAGTGGTCAGAGAGGTACAGATCAGCACATTTTAATAGTGTTTCATTACCCGCATGCTTCAAGGTCTGGTTTTCAACCTGTCCCGTGTGGTCCTGACTTCCTGTAGGTGCTAAAGACGAGCACTGCGGCTCTTGTGGAGCTGAACATCAGCAAGAACCTAGTGGGCTCCGCCATGGCCGGGAGCATCGGAGGCTTCAATGCACAGGCTGCCAACATCGTCGCTGCCGTCTACATCGCATGCGGACAGGTGAGTGGTGTGAGCCGGGGGAGCGGTTCTTATTTTGGTTCCCTGTTATTAGAGACGAATGTTGATCTTTCTGTGCTGCGTGTTTAGGATCCCGGTCAGACGGTGGGCAGCAGTAACTGTATCACTCTGATGGAGGGGGTCGGGGCAGATGGAGAGGACCTGTGTATCTCCTGCACCATGCCCTCTATTGAGCTGGGAACCGTCGGAGGGGGCACTAACCTGCCCCCACAGCAAGCCTGCCTACAGGTATGTTTATACAACTGGCTTCTAATTGTAATGCTTGATTGGTCACCTTACTACAGCAACCTAAGTCATTGTGTGTGTGTGTGTGTGTGTGTGTGTGTGTGTTTGTGGGTAGATGTTGGGCGTGCAGGGAGCGAGTGCAGATTGTCCAGGGGAGAACTCGCGCACCCTGGCACAGGTGGTATGTGCTGCGGTACTGGCCGGTGAACTATCACTCATGGCTGCCCTGGCTGCTGGACACCTCGTGAAGAGTCACATGACCCTGAACAGGTACAAATGAGACTTGTCCTTACTTGTCAAGAGTGTGTGCATGTGATGGACAGAATAACGGAAACCTATACCACTATATTTGTATTGTAAAGGTATTTCCATTATTTTGTCCACACTCTGCACGTGTGTGTATGCAGGTCTGCTCAGGTCTCGTTAACCAGGTGTATTTTTATTTTTTTGCATTTTCTATCACCAGATCGAAAGCCAACCTTGCAGAATTGTCTAAATCGATGCCAAAGGAACCATCCTGATAACCGAGGACCGTCTCACTTTTTCGGATTCTGGAAACCCGAATCCGAAGCCTACGCTAGCTACAGGGTCATACCTAGCGGAAATTCACTCTCACGGACTTCTTTTTAAAGACGCCTTTTTTTCGGCGAACACAAGCACTGACGTCGATGCTACGGAGACTAGAACAACTATAACGACGTTTGTTTTGACTTGTCGGAGCCAGATTTGCACTGATCCTTCTCCACTAATGACTAAGCTGTGGGTTTGGCTGTACAAGTGCTGGAATGCCAGTAGGTTTGCTGTGGGCTGGACAATAACGCAGGGATCTCATTCAGAATCTGCAGTTTAATACTACTATGAGCTCATTTTACGGCTTCGGCACATTGCAGGGTGTTTTGGGGGCTAAATCTGGCTTCTTTAAAGTTTTACTTTTGTTTTGACGTGGTTTTACAATGCGAGTGTGTCAATGTCGAACCCCTAAATATGAGACAGTAATACCGTGAAGGTGAAAGAGTGGAAATGTGTATAACAGGGGCAGTGAGCTGAACGGAAAACACTAAGCTAGACTAATAAGTTACATTTAATATAATGTACATGGTTTTTAATGTAATGTAAATTTATACTTCTTGTTACAGAGCCCTGCTGGTGTCATCCTGTATAAATAATAATAACACATGGCCATGACATAGTGAGGCATGGGATGAGATATTTAGAGCATTAGCTTATATAAACCCAGGCCTACTTTGATATACATGTCAAAATGTGAGAATTCCCCAAGAGTATATATATGATTCTGTGTGTTTGTTAGCTGTGGCTGCGGCCATGCTTTATTTTTATTAATACAAGATGTCACCAGCGTAAATTGTCAAGTGATCTTGTGAGAAAGAAAGACCTATAAACAGGACACGATGTTTGTTGCTGTTGGTGAAGCAAAATCCAAATTCTTCTATGTTTGTTCTCGTCCTACGTTGACGAGACGTAGATTCGACCTGCTAGATTTGACGGATTGAACGAGAACTGAAGCCAAAATTATTTTTTCCCCACTTTTTCCGCCCACCTTCACTGGAAATGACTGCAGCAGCTCTGTCTTATCGGCTGAAGCATCAGCATGAAGGGACAAAAACTGGTTCTGAGGCATGTCGTGACGCATCTTTATAGTTTTGAGGACAGTGGTAGCTCAGTGGTTACTACACATACTACAATTATTCAGAATGTCGCCCCTTCAAGCCACTGTTGGGCCCCTGAGCAAGGCTCCTAACCTTCAATTGCTCAAGTTGTATTCAGTCATAATTGTCTGTCGCTTGGGATGTGTCCACTACATACACAGGTCGTAAATGTAAAAAGGACTGTTCTTTTGGAGAACTGTTACTCAAAGGTGCTGATATCTTTGTGAATTGCACTACGCTGTACATTTTGTGTCGTCATGAAGGAATCCAATCGTGTGCCAGCTTGGTTGGATATCCTGCCGTCCTCTATGCCTGGAATCTGGCACGGTGTGATGATTTTTACTTAAGGTGTTAATGATGAGGTATATTTTGAGGCTGAAATGCAGGTATCTGTATTAAAGCCCAGTAAAAGTGATGGAATCTGAGTGTTGACTGTCGCAGGTCAGCGTTTTTCGACTGAATAATTGATCTTTCGGTTGGTTGTGTGTGTGTTGAGTGGTTGAGGTGTAATCGGTACAGGTAATACCCTGTTAAGTGCTTTGACTTTGAACAAACCCAAATGCACTGTTTTTTTGGGAAAGTGCAAATGAACAGCAAAGCCTTATTTCCGTTACTGTGCAGAAAAGATTCTAATAAATTAATATAACAAATTGCCTTGGCTCTGGTATAATGTATTTAATTGTTTGGTGCTTTTTTCATGCTTTTTGTACTAAAATATCACAAATCGACTCTAAACGTGGTGGGTAGAACCTTTATTATTGTGCTGATAGTCTAGTTATTTGGCTGCATCACTATTATATCCATTAAGGTTTAATTTTGTGTCATGAAGACACTATCTTGACTATCCACTGTAGTAAGCCCTCTTTTAGGGGTCTAATATCCTTATTTTTGGGGTTCTGATGTCCTCCTTAACGAGGGTCTGATCTCATTTTCGGTGTTATGGAAGTGACTGGTCTAGCTGCAAGTCAACATTTACCTCAGGATAGCTAACCTAGCTAACTAACATCAGCTATGTAAAAGTTAACGAGCTAAACTGGTTTTCTGGACGTTTACTGGTTACTTTCACATTGTTTTCAGTAAATATTAATAAAACATTAGTTTAAAAGCACTCATAAGCACATGAAGTCCGACATATCCCCATTCGAACTGTACTGCTTTTAATGAACCTGCTAGTTGGCCTAACGTAATGAATGATGGGTGAAGTTTTCCCTACACAATCTTATGTTCCTTTCCAATTAAACACTTTCACTCAATACAGCACGGAATCTTAATTAAAACGTCCACTTAACAGTGGAATAATTGGTGCTTAAAATGTACCTAGGGTTTAATTTAATCTAGATAGCGTTTACCCGCTTTATATAATTAAGTAGGCTACTAATGCCCCCTAGTGGTGGTGGTAACTCATAACACCAACAAAGATGAATTAAATATACAGTAGACGATGGTTTTACGCCTCAAATGTAAAAACTAAAAGCTAAATATAAAACCTAAATGCTTTATTTACTTTCTTTGGTTAATAAAGTTCAATATATTTCTGGTTTTGACTCCCAAAACGTTAATATCACGACAGTTCCAGATGTAAACACACGACGTCGCCGCCCAATTCAAGCAATGCAGACAGCCAGACAGCAGTAGTGTCACCATTTTATTTACACAAACACTTAATTCCAATTACATTACATTCAGTGCAAATGCAACCGATTAATCTCTACTGGTATTCATTAACAAGACATCTGTACTTATTTCTGTATGGTGCAAAACTCCACCCCAGTTTGGCTCTTTCCTAATAATAACCATTAACAGTGAGATCTGGTGGTGACATTTGCAATCTCAACACTTAGAAATCGTATGCATCAGTGCACCAGTGCATCAAATCGTAAACAGCAATGAAATAGCAGCCAATGGAGTTGGAATGGAGTTAAGCAGAACTGTTTTAATCTAAACCAACGAACAATTAATTCTTCAACATCCATCATTAACAGTCCTCCGCCTTTAAACAGAAATGGATGAAGGCCAAACTTTGGCCAAACTACAGTCAACTTCAGGATCAAACCTAGACGAGCATTTCTTTATTTTAAAGGTATTAAACAGGAATTATTACTGTAATCATGTAAGACATGTTTGGTTTCTGAAGGGTCAGAGCTGAGTGGCTGATAATGCCAACAAGTCAAGGAAACATTTTAAGACATTAAAGTTTTTCTAAACAGCTCAAAACAATGTTGTACATCGTTCGGACAAATTTTGCAAATGTTTTTGAAACATCCCAGTAAATGGAACAATTGCCAAACAAAGTAACCAAAACATAACAACTAGGAACTACCAACTAAATCATAGGGCATGTTGAGTATAATGGGTGTTCAAATAACAGGCTCAGGGTGTATAGAATAAAAACTATATAATTATTCTGCTTGCTTCTGGCATATAATCTCACTAGGAAGCTTCTTCTCATGTTTGAGCTCCTTGTTGTGTAGTGACATTTCTGTTTGTGTTATAGTAATAATTTTTACTATAATAAGGGGATTTGTCATCAAACTTTATCCATTCATTATAAAGTCCCAGTGAATTACCGAAAGACACACTTATAGACATCAATCAGGGTTAAGGGCCTTGTTCAAGGGCCCAACAGTGGCAACCTGGCAGTGGTGGGGCCTGAACCAGCGACATTTTGATTACTAGTCCAGTACCTTAACCCCTAAGGCTACAACTGACCCCTACACACATTTGTAGACATCATTTGCATTATTGATCTGTATGGGCCAGCAGCAATGGCCTATGGTTAATCCCTCCATGGGCTCGCTGTACTGGCCGAAAGATTGCAACTAAATTTCAGTCTGGGACATCAGGGCTGGACGTGAGATAGGAAAAGGTTAAAATGAGACAGCATGAGATACATGCACATGAGGGGATTAACCATAGGCCATTGCTGCCGACCCATACCGATCAATAACGCACATGATGTCTATGAAAGTGTGTCTCTCTGTAACTTATTGGGACTTCGGGAAGGTGTAAAGTTTTAGGAGCAGTTGTAACCTAGTGGTTAAGGTACTGGACTAGTAACCGAAAGGTCGCTGGTTCAAGCCCCAGCACTGCCAGGTCGCCACTGTTGGGCCCTTGATCAAGGCCCTTAACCCTCAATTGCTTAGGCAATATACAGTCACAGTGCTGTACATCGCTTTGGATAAAAGCATCCAGCTAAATGCCATAAATGTATTGAAATGCTGATTTTATAGGCGAACATGAGCCTGGCTATAGAAAAAACATGAACTATATTTTATTATTTGATGCTTCTGACAGAAATAACTTACCTAATGGAAGTTCTGGGCTTTCATCAGTACTAGTACTGTGCTTGGAAACAAAGTGATTGGGATCTACACACATTTGTAAAGTTTATTATTTTATTTTATAGCAGTGTAAGTTTGACTTCTGTCCCAAGTTTGTACAATGCTAAACCGGTAGCTTAAAACCTCCATGACTTGTTAGCAACATGGACCTGAAAGAGTCCAGAACCGACCTGAACATCAAACACCAAACATGTTTTAACAGATGCAGTGTGTGTGACAAGTTATAGACTTATTATATTTCTTTTTGACTGAACTGTCAGTGCAAACGTATCCCTAATAACAACATGTGTCACAAAACAAAAAAAACTAACAGAAACGCTCTCGATCGGGCCCCACGCCGCCGTCTGAACGAGCGTCTGTTTCAGGTGACGGCCGTCTGATTGCAAAATCACAAAATTTTACAGAATTTAGAAAAATAACGTCAGGTTGCAGTTATTCTGTAAGCGCTAAAGACGCAGGACGTTTGTTCCATCCATCCCTCTTGTTCAGAGATCATGGGTTGGGTTCGGGGAGGTACCTCACATCAACAACACATGTTGAGGCACTTCACTAGTGATTAACACACACACACCTGCAGACGAGACACGAGTTCTTAAGTGTTTACATACACAGAGTAATCTGATAATGACAAAAATCTGATTTTGGCATCACTGGACATGCACTTAAGGATTAATAAGCTGACTTCAGCTGACAATCAGTCTTGTGTTGAGTCCCTCAACCCCTTCTTTTGCCTCGGCCTGCTAACCAGGGTCCTTGCACAGCGTTTGAAGACCCCACCCACTTAATCCGGTCTTTTCGCACCCAGCAGACTTTGGTGGCCAATTTGTGTCTGCTGCAGGCACTGTCGGCCGGAAGCAGAGCCGAGAGTCGGCGGGAACAAAGACTTAGGAGTAGTTTTGCATTTCAATTCCATCGACGGCTTTGTCTTGGTCACTAACATTTGGCCGCAAGGCAGGAACCCCCTGGACAGAGAGCCAGTACTTCGTAAGGCTTCGTCCACCCCCCAAAACATAGCTGGCCAATAGCACTGCTGAGATTCACACTCATTTTCACTCGATTGAATATTAGAAAATAATCTAAACAATATCAACTGAGGGTGAAGTACTTAATACTCTCCCATACTTTATTATTTATAATGAATGCTCTAGCAGTGGTATAGTTACACATCATGTAAAAGCAACAAATGCAGGGCAGAAAGTGTTTAGTTTCTGTTAATTTCAGGTCCAAAAGCAAACATATGACCACTTAGGACTGTTGTTAAAAGAAAACGTTGTTAATCAGCACCACTAAGCCAATCAAATAATTTAATCATAGCGTAATATACTTAATTTTAAAAGCTCTGATGTTGCTTATCCACTGAATGGTCTAACTACAACCTCACCGGTGTAGATTTGGATTTTTCATCATTAGATTAATGAGTTTATGTACACGTGACGCCAAAATCCAATAACTTGACATTAGCAGACTGGTTTGTATATGCAAACACACTCAGTGCTGGATGTACAAAGGTAAGAAGCAATGAAAAATGCACTTCAATTTATCATTTAATCAATAAATTGAGGCTGTAACTAATCATGTCATTAATAATCCCCCGAACTTAGTAAACTGAATGGTTTATAAAAGTAAAACGTGCTGCACATACACTTTTCATTTCCCATTTCCAGGAAAACCAAAGACGCAGTACATCCAGCACTGGGAGTCTCATAGTCATTCACACACACACACACACACACACACACACACACACACACTAACACAGACACACACAGACACCACACACAACACACACACACACAGCTGACTCTTCCCCTCACTAAGGCATGTGCAGTTGGATGAATCTCACAACAGCACTGGCTTGAAAACAATCCTGCGTGCTCGAAGCATTCACTACGAAATTAAATACGTACAAATTTTTATAAAGCGCCCGCTCACGGTATTAAAATTCCACTTCCAACTACTGAGCCCTAATCGTGCTACAGGCGGCGACCGCTAATATACAGGTACAACAAAAGATTCATTACAAGAGAGAAAATTAACAACAAAACATTGGGGTAAGTAAGGGAAGGAAAGGGGGGGGTCGATCTCTTCGTCAGCACCACGCCCGGCTTCATCAAAGAGATCCAAACGAAAAGACAAAACGGAACCGTGGGTCATTAGAGATGCCAGTGCAAGCCCTCGAAGTTCACTTCTAATCGTGTCGGATTTAAAACGGTGGAATGTGTCACCACGAGCGTTCAATTTCTATCAGAGTCTCAAATTAGCAGCATGGAAACAAAGCAGGACCGATCAAGTGCTGCAAAACAATCCCAAAATAGCAGAACTTAATCTGTAGGCTTGGGATTCCCACCATATAAACGTTTTCTTTTTAATCTCACACACCTACTTACATACATAGAGTTTAATATCAATATATAATCTATCTCATCTGCCAGAAAATACAGAACAAACGTCGGCATTTGGCAACCATGAATGAGTGCGAGTCCTCTCACAGCGCTGAACGGGTTTAAGCCTCGGGAGCAGATGGAGCGTCTATTCTAGTAGGGGCTGCTGCAAGGACTTGTGGGTAATGTAGTTAGTAAGAAGTTCGGAACAGTCTGGGATAGCTGTGGTGAGTCACGGCTACAGGATGAACGAAGCTGGGAGTGTAGAGGAGGCGGTGCGCGCTCAGAGTCTGAAACGGAGAGAAATAGAAATATAAGCAGTGTACAAAAACTGCTCACCCTACACACACACACACACACACACACACACACACACATGATGGGGCTTAAACCATTGACATCACTTAAAGGTGAAGTACCCTGACCAATCTAGCAAGTTCTCAATACAACTAGCAATCAAACTATCCACCATCCATGCCATCTTAAATCCATTCGTTATCATTTCATTCACCCACTCATTTATCCATCAAGCTAGAAACTAATAAAAGGCAGCTGCTAGCTCGGCGGTCATGGTACTACACTATTAATCAGAAGGTCGCTGGTTCATTCATCAGGCCGTCCATCCATTCATCATAATGATCATCCATCTCTAATAGCAATCTGTCAATTCATCCATCCATCATAATGATAATCCATCTCTAATAAACATCTATTAATTAAATCATCCCAAGTCATCCATCCATCCATCCATTTATCAATTTGTCCATCCATCCATCCATCCATCGGTCCATCTATCCATCCATCCAGTCGTTCATCCATTTATCAGTCTGTCCATCCATCCATCCATTTATCAATCTGTCCATCCATCCATCGGTCCAGCCATCAATCCAGCCATTCATCCATTTATCAATCTGTCCATCCATCCAGCCATTCATCCATTTATCAATCTGTCCATCCATCCATCCATCCATCCAGTCGTTCATCTATTCATTAATCTATCCATCCATCATAATAATAATCCATCTCTAATAGTAATCTGTCATATCAATCATCCCAAGCCATCAATCATAATGACCATCTATCCAGCCATCACCACTCAGTTGTCCCCCAAATTCTTGATTGTCTATATTATTTAAAACACTTCAGTCATTGCTTTTGCCAATATTATCCATAATTGTTATAATCAATGCTGTATTTCTAATTCATAATTATAAACACAATATATGTTATTAATACACAATCACTCCGACAACCGGTCCAAACCTAAATTCTGCTCATAAACACACACTGAAGTTGAATTGCATGTCTAATCATTTGAGATTTACCCGAGGGCTCAGAACAGGATGGGCTTGCCGGCGGTTTTCTCCTGCACGTAGGAAGTGAATCGCTTCAGGAATTTGGGATATTCTCTCTTGGCCACGGCTCTCAGGACGGACGCAGGGGCCCAGCCGCCGGGATTTACTGCGGCACAGACGAGCAAAACACAGTCAGCAACTCCACGGCATTCAGAAATCAGACAAACAGTAGAAGAATTCGTTATTACCGTTGGCCACGTATGTGATTTTGCACAGAATGTTATCTCTGCTGATCTCTTTGTCGCCCTCTGGTGGGCTGACCAGCGTCTGGCAGATCATGGCGACGTTGATTTTGGCACGGACGCACCGGCTGCTCGGCTGAAAGTAAACAAAGGGGGATTTTCAGTAAGCAAATATGGCCAGAAGTATATGGACACCCCTTCTAATGATTACATTTAGTTGTTTCTGCCACATCCATTGCTAACAGGTCTATAGAAATAATACAAGGTAATAATAATACAGCTGTTAACATTGTTCCCCTTTCTCTGTCACAAAGCCAGCTCTATAAAAGTCTGTGAGCCCTGGTCTCAACCCAACTCGACACTTTTGGCATGAATTTAAGTTGGATTGTGAGCCAGGCCTCACTGACTATTGACTAAACGCGCACAAATTCCCACAGACAGGCTTTCCAGGCTTCCCTTTCTACAGTAGTGCCAGTAGCTTTGGAATGGGATGTCTAACAAGCTCATGGTCAGGTGTCCCAATACTTTTGGCCTTATAGTGTACATTCACGACAAGACTCATGACTACAGCACAGTAAAACCGAACAGCTGACCCTACCTGGGCTTTGTCATGGTCGACGGAGAAGTTGCAGACGATCCACGTTTCGGGGTCGTTCTCGTTGCTGGCTATGATCTTACGGATGGCCGATAGGTACAGGACGTCTCTCTGCGACGCAGGCCACACCCTCTGCAAAAGATTAGCACGTAGAGAAACGCAGATTCCAGTTTAACCCTTTCAAACCCTGAGCTCAAAAGATGGAAACGAGCTGCTTACCTTGTGGGTCTGGTAAATAATAATGGCGTTTTCTGACAGCGTCTCCACCACGTTGAAGTTCTCAACAGTAGCTGCAGATAATGAGAGGTGAGAAATGAGAAAAATTTACTTTAACAATTTCTGATTGAAAAGACGTGTTTACGGATCATGTGTTCAGCAAAATGGACAAATTAAACTGATCCTGGATCAGCATTTTGTACTAATAAAGCACTATTATATTATTGGAGCAAACACACATAAGAATTGGGGTCCTGTAACCATATACACCAACTAGGCATCAATTTAATTATACTCCAATCTAACAGATCCGGGTTCGAATCTCAGCTGTGCCATTGGCTGGTGGAACTGGACCCATTGAGGAATCCTGCACTGTAAGTTTATTAGATTATAAATGCATTTATTTCATTATTTAGATAGTTTACGCCGTGCTTAAACAGAGGTTATATTCACTGCAGGAAAGGTGAGTAATTCTCAATTCTCACTCTGTAAATATATACTGCAATGTCTGTTATTACTCTGCACGTTAATTGTAATATATGTAAATAATCTCTATCTTGAACTACTTCTAATTCTCAAAAACCTGACGTGGTCGAATACTTGTGTCCCCTCGTTGTGAACTCACTTTCCCAGTCGTTGCGCACGTCTGTATCCCAGAAGTAATGGCACACCTCATGACCCGTCACGCCCTTCACTGCATGCGTGGCTTTCAGGGGGTCCAACACAATCCCGTTCTCCTCCACCTCTCTCCGGTACACCTGCACAGATCGGGTCAGAGTGACCGGCACGTCTATATCATTTCATTTAGCATCACTTGCTCCTTTTGATTTGAGTTTACAGAGAAGTAAGACATGCACTACATGGCCAGAACTATGTAATATACGCCCCTCCTAATCACCAAGTTTGTGTGTTACAGCGACATCCACTGCTAACAGGTGTATAACAACAGTCATATAAAATACATCATATTCCAGCATGACTGTGCCCCTTTGGCACAAATCAAGGCACCGAACATCTTTGGGATGAATTGGAACATCGTTTGTGAGTGCTCTTTGCTTTAAATAGGCACAAATTCCCACATAAATACTACCAAATCTTGTTGACAGCCTTCTTAAAGAAATGGAAGCTCTTACCTTCATCTCCCCCTCTTCCACCACCAGCTGCCAGTTAGCATCTCCTCCCACATCCTGCAGGGAGTAGGTCAAGTGATTCTTCACCATCTCCTCCACCTATCAGACACGGCAAAAGAGGAAAGATTAGGCGGGCCAAGGGTCGGGAGGCATTTGTTTTTGCTCACGGGGCAAAAACACACATACAAAATCAAGAGTAAAATAACTCATGCAGGATGTTTCCCTAAAATCTCATTATTTATATCTAACAAGGATGATGGAGTATGTTTTATCATGCACTTTGTGGCCCAAAGTATGTGGACACCCCTCCTAATGATGGAGTTCAGGTGTCATAATTACAATTTTGTAGCAACAGTTTGGGGAATGCCATTCCCTGTTCCAGCAAGACTGTGCCTTCCGTTTCACATGATTTGAGGAAGTAGGCTGAACTCAAAGCCCTAACCTCAACTCTGCTAAACCTTTGGGATTTATAGAAACCTTGTGGCTTCTATACGGCTTAACGTTAGTGCTGGATCTTACAAATACTACATGGACCGAGTGAACCGTGTCTGAGAGAGGGACGGTCAGATATGGTGTCTTTTAATTGCTGCTGCAATAGCAACTGCTGTCTGAACAAAAAGCCAGAATACATGTAACATAGTGTGACGTTCTGTACAATGTAAGGCTCTCTGGACGAGTCTGCGCTGGATGCAGTAGTGGAATTATGATAGGAAACTGGGAATTATTAGTTTGGAAAGAAAAATATTAGAACATGTATAGCAGTGCATATATTCTTAAAAGTGAAGGTTGGTAAACGGCGTCAAAAAAAGTGACTCTGGGTTAGCTCAAGCTCAAAGACAATGCAGGTCATGTTAGTTTCATTGAATGTGTATTTATTTTCCAAGCAGTGTTAGATTTAGTGATGGACATGAGCAGTGACAGATTAAAGGAAAAGAAAGCACTTTATAAGGGGTTGTTTTGTGGCATAGCTTTAAAGTCTCACTGGGATGGAACGTGGTTCCTTCAGACCATTCCTCCAAACTGGTGCTTAGATGTTGATAAAAAAGAGTGCAGTACACGACAGTGCATTATAATTACACACTGTGCATTTGTATATATGAAGATCTGTTCCCACCCACTCTCAATCCAAAATCCCTAACACATTTCTCCTTTTAATCCAGTTCTATAGGAGCAGAATTTGTCATGCATTTATGTTATATTTCTCCCCACATCTCTTTAGGCTTTTCCGTTAATTTGTCACCCGTCTGCAGGACGTCGCTCGTTTCATTCATTCATGCGTTTGACATGCTGTACAACGCGGCTGCTGAGGGCGCCGTTACCTCGGCACTGAACCTGTGCTCGGGATGGACGGTGGGGCTGAGCACTACGTCACAGGACAGAGGGGGGCAGGGTGGAGTGGGCGACTGGAACACAGACAGGATGGGTGAAGAGAACAGGATGGTAATCAGTTCGTGAAGAAGTCAGAGACAGACGGAGTGTGAAACATTAAAGACAGAAGCACAGTTAGCAGAAATGGAAGGGAAACTGACACTGCTGTCAGGTGAAGGAACCCATCTGGACCCTTTTAGGGCAGGTAGAAGAGGGTAACTTACCTTCTCAGCAAATCTGTGAGTGCCCATGGTCGAGTAGGCGTCTCCTGACAGCATTTGGCTCGGCCTTTGTATCCGACACTTCTCCGTATGAGTCTGCAGAACAAAAACAGAGTCCTGATTGAATTATTCCGCAATAAATATATAAATATAACACAATACTGGGGTACAATTTGGGGTACATAATACATCTTAGGACCTGTATATATATCGCAATATAATACAAATATAACTGCTTTAATGAGAAACAAGGTACATTATACTATTTATACCAGATTTTCCATCTTTACAGACATATATCAATAAATTGAGTCATATTGTCTTCATTTTTTGGATAAAAGTTGCTCTAAATGTAAATTATTTATAGCAAACCGGAAGCATTTTTCCCCTTAGGACTAGTTTATGCCACGAGATATTATTAATAAAGGTTACAAACCTGCTCCTCTATTTTGTCTTGTCTGTCCAGAGCTGCTTCCACAGCATCGAAGAACTCCTCCTCATTGATCAGACTGTTCGGACCCTCCTGATATCGGAGAGGAACAGAGGAACAGAGTAAAAAACTATTTTAATCAAAGATAAATGACAAATATTTGGACGTGCATGCTGAGTGTTTTATTCGAATGTTGAACTAATTCAGAACTTGGAACTGAAAGGGTCACAAATGCTAAGTGGTGTTAAGAAATTCTAAACAGAGAAAAGGAACAATTCAGGCTAGAAGAACATGTTTCTGGCTCCAACAGCAGTGTTATTTGTGTCATAAAACACCCTTAAACAAATATACATACACAAATATACATAGAAAAACTTCTAGTGATAGGGAAAATCCTCCAAGATATATCACTGAATCCAAGAAGAGAATCGATTTTACCTTTTACGGCAGGTACCAGTTATTTTTTTATTTATTTATGTAAATAATTTCCATGCTTTATTATTACTTGGCCAATTTGACACAATCATGGAACACTAATATTCACTCGACTATTATAAAGCCTTATTTGTAATCTAGGGGTAAAATGTTCAGTGTAGAAAAGCTTTTAATTCAAAGCGAGACTTATTTGGATCCTAAATTGGCAAAATAATTACTAAAAATAATTCTAATATCGAGCAGAATAAACACGGCTGTCATTCCAGCCAATACAGTGCGCTCATACACTAAACTGGCCACATATTCATATATTTAATAAAGCGTACAGTAATCATTCATGATAAAGATATTTTACAAACACTGAGCAGAAACGAAGGCTCTGACTAAAAGTATTGCAAATACATGAAACACAATGAGTTGAGTTTGAGTGAACAGTGTGCATCAGCTGTGTGATGAAGCCCACCTCGTAATCCGGGCCCCCGAAATGAGATTTCTTCTTCAGCTCGGACAAAGCGCTTATATAGGCCTCCTCCATTCTCCTCCTTTTCTCCGTCTCCTACAGATGGAGAACACAGAGGACAAGAATGAGAGACGAGGTGGGAGGACGAGAAAGCCGGAGCAAAAGGTCACGGATTGTACAGCGCCGCAGCACATTTTCTTATCTCGCCGCTAACCGCGATGCTCCCGCCGACCTCGGTCCGATGCAAACAGATCGTAGAAATACGCTGGCGAAACGGTTCCACCCCGGAAACCTGGCCACCGTTAATCGGCTCTGGAACCTCGAGGTGAGGTTCATACGCTGGAGATACACCGTGCTAAAGGTTCAGCGCATGAATACGATAAAGAATCGAAATCAAAAGCTGGAAAATTGGATGTAACGACAATAAAGATGGAACAATTTAGGGGAAAAAAGGGGGTGATGGGTTAAAAACTGCTGTAAGGTTACACAAATCGAAAAGTAAAGAATTCTAATTGAAAGATGCAAAGAAGACAACTTCCACCATGTTCTCGTCATTCTTTCTTGTAAATAAACACGTTATTGTTATACTAATAATAAATATTAATAATAATCTGATGCTACTGTGCCAAACGTACTAAGTATAACATTACCAAACCTTCAACGTCACTCACGGTAAATTAAAAATGTTCCCGTTTATGTTACCTTTAAGTCGAGGTATTACAAGTCATCATTCCTGCCTGCTGAACTGCCCCTTACTGGATGTTTTTTTAATGAATCTTTACATTATCATGTGTGAGATCAGCAGTTTCTGATGTTTTGCCTCAACAACCATATCAAGGTCACTTTTATTGAAAGCGACTTACAGTATACAGTCTAAGCAATTGAGGGTTAAGGGCCTTGCTCAAGGGCCCAACAGTTACAACCAGGCACCAGGTGGTGGTGTTTGAACCGGCAACCTTCAGATTACTAGTCTAGTACCTTAACCGTTAGGCTACAACTGCCCTACATACACAGTGGGCAGGTGCACAGGTGTTCCTAATAAAGTGGTTTATAGTGTTAAATTATTATCACCCCCTTCCCTCCCCCTCTAAACAGTACAACTTTATTTGTTGTAGCCTAGGGATTAAGGTACTGGACTAGTAATCGAAAGGTCGCTGGATCAATTCCCCCTATTGCCAGGTTAACACTGTTGGGCCCTGGGATTTGTGCCGCAGACGTCTCGCGTCCACACCGTTACGGTTAACCAGAGTCATGATCCTTGTACCTTATCCAGCCTCCTCTGCCAGCTGTCCTCTCTCTTCACCATCAGGTCGATGCAGTGAGTCAGCGTAGCCAGGATACCCACCGTGGTGGCCTTGAACGTGATGGCCTCGCCTTTAAAATCGATCCCATTGATACCCTTGGTGCTCAGAGATTGGAACACTGTTGAAACAAAGACGATCAGTGTTATTAGCGCATCGGTTCGGTTTATAGAGGCCCAATGATCTGTAATACCTCCAGGACACGCCGGTGGCTTCTAAAGTCAGTGGTCAGAGCGTTTTATATAACTGCACATCTGAAGCCACACGGACACACACGTTCCATATATACATTTATTTATTTATTGTTAACAACTGCACATCTTTGGACTGTAGGAGGAAACCGGAGCTCCCGAAGGAAACCCACGCAGACACGGGGAGAACATGCAAACTCCACACAGAAAGGACCCGGACATCTCCACCTCGGAATCGAACCCAGGACCTTCTTGCAGAGCCACCGAGTCCTAAACCCCTGAACACCGTTGTAATGAACTGGAATGTAGACTGAGAGTCAGGTCGTCTCGTCCAACATCAGTGCCTGACCTTACACTTGCTCTTTTGAATCAATGGGCACAAAGTCCAACAGTCAGAGTTCAAAACCCTGTGGAAAGCCCCCCGCTGGACACTACTCAAAGTCATTGTACATTCCTGTTTCGTTTAGTTCCACTTATTTACACATAACGAAACCAAACTAAACATAATTAAGGCCCAAGCTTTTAAAATCTTGGACCAATCGGATCGACACTAATTACACAAACATGTATAAACAAACATGCTGCTCCGAGAGTGGAAGATATTTAGTTAAAATAAGTGTTCACACAAGCAGTGAAGCTCTTGAGTTAAAATATAATAATAATAAAACAATAATGAATCTGTACTGTTGTTGTAAAGTCCTGAGCCGGAGTGGATTAACAAAAATAACTTTTAATAATTAGAAGATCCTGTAAGCACAACAGGATCCAACACTCCCCAAACGCTTTTCTATCCATTTCATCTGGTTCTACATAAAATTCCGTTATAAAAACGTTTGTACTCCATTTCCTGTCCGATTAGAAGCTTTAAATATTGGTTAGATGCAGAACTTACGCTTCTCTTTGCTGCCGTTGGCATTGTGCAGGAATTCGCCGTCGGAGCGAGTGGTTGGGAAGTCGTCCTCATCGTCCTCCACAACTGGACACAAGCACAACAGCACAACACACGCTCAGTTAGCATGAACCCGGCGAACCCGGCGGCAGGCGCTGCCAAGAGCCGCCGGAACAGTGAGACGGCCCCCAGTGAGACGGCAACTGTGAGGCGGCACTGTACCGGCCAGCGTGACAATACGCCCGCTTCTTCTGTCTGGACAGAGGGGGGGGTCAGAGAGATGAGAACGAGAAACAATGGGCGAGAGAGAACAAGAGGACGATGACGAGGAGAGAAGGAGCCGACGGTGCGGATCGATCCGAAAGCACCCGCCGCGGGAACCGACCGGGTCGAGGATAAATGATGGAAAGCAAAACAGTGAGAGAGCTGGAGAGAGCAAGATAAGAGAGAGAGAGAGAGAGAGAGAGAGAGAGAGAGAGAGAGATAAAGGAGGTAGATAGAGAAGATACTTTACATTTACATTTTTGGCATTTAGCAGACGCTTTTATCCAAAGCGACTAACATTACAGTTACAGTATACAGTCTGAGCAAGTGAGGGTTGAGGGCCTTGCTCAAGGGCCCAACAGCAGCAGCAACCTGGCAGTGGTGAGGCTTGAACCAGCAACCTTCTGATTACTAGTCCTGTGCCTTAACCACTAGGCTACACCTACATGGACAAAAGTACTGGTCTGATCTGAAGCAACCAGTCCCCGATCCACCCCCTTGAACACATTTGGAATGAATCGGAATGTAGACTGTGAGTCAGGCCTTCTTGTCCAATTTCAGTGCACAACCTCACAAATATTCTTCCAATTAAACGGCACAAATTCCCACAGTCAAGGTTCGAAACCCTGCAAGGTCAGTGTACAGTATTAATGGACGTGGTTTAGAATGTAATGTCTGACAAGCTAATGGTCAGGTGTGGCCATATATCTGTCAACACGGATGCATCTTATGCCATCCTACACTCCCGGGAAGAGGGCGTGACTAAATTCCTAGATTCCTTAAATGCTCCTAATGAGGTGCACGTGGCGGACGAATGCGGAGCAACCAACTGAGTTCTTTTTAAATGTAATAAACTCTCACTGATTTGTAATTAGTATAAAGGTGCACAAGTGGCTCGTCAGGGACAGTCGAACCGTTTTCGGTACACGGAGGGAGACGTTAGCTGGCGTTCTAGCGTCGGTTTGAAGGTCCTGAGGCTAACCGTGTTAGCTTAGTAAGCTAAAACCGCGGTGACGTAAGTAGTGCGTCTAAATAATCTGCCTCATGAGCTCCGTGTCGCATTAGAACCCTCTCGACTGAGGCAGCTCACTAGGTTTTCCGACAGACCCGTGGCGTTTATCGTTCGCGCCCCGGCCGTGCACCGTACTCACTCTTGTCCCTCTGCAGCTCGTCCCGGGACACGGCGTCTGAGCAGGCGTCGAAGTACTTCTGCAGCGTGTCCACCTGTCTGCAGAGGATGTCTCTGAACGTCTCCATCTCTCAGCCAGCTTCTCACGCAGACTGTTGCCCTTCTGCACAGACGGACGTGTGTGTTTACACAGTTAGAAACGTTATCGCGTGAGATAAATGATAAATGAAAAATGAAAAAGACGGTGATGTTAACAGAACGAAAGGCTGAAGTGAACGCTCTCCGTTTAGAAGACGTGTGGCGTGTGGTTCCTCACCTTGAAGGACGAGGTGGAGGTAGCGGAGTAGCCGCTGGTAGCTGAGGTGAGAGACAGCATGGAGCCATGTCTCCTCAAACTGGATTCAGAGCCGTAACCAGATTCAGCCTGAAACGATACAAGAGTAGAATGAATGGATGGATGGATGGACACATGGATGGATCAATGAACATATGGATGATGGATCAATGAACATATGGATGATGGATCAATGAACATATGGATGGATGGATCAATGAACATATGGATGGATTGATGGATGTATGGATGGATCAATGAACATATGGATGATGGATCAATGAACATATGGATGGATAGATGGATGGATGTATGGATGGATCAGTGAACATATGGATGGATAGATGAACACATGGATCAATGAACATATGGATGGATTGATGGATGGATGTATGGATGGATCAGTGAACATATGGATGGATAGATGAACACATGGATCAATGAACATATGGATGGATTGATGGATGGATGTATGGATGGATCAACGAACATATGGATGGATAGATGAACACATGGATCAATAAACATATGGATGATGGATCAATTAACATATGGATGGATGGATGGATGGATGGATCAATGAACATACGGATGGACGGACACATGGATGAATGGATGGATGGATGGACGTATGATTCAAAGAATGGATGGATGGATGGTTCAAAGGATGGATGGATGGATCAATGAACATATGGATCAATGAACATATGGATGGACGGACACATGGATGAATGGATGGATGAATGGACGTATGGTTCAAAGAATGGATGGACGGACACATGGATCAATGAACATAATGATGGATGAATGGATGGATGGATAGATACGCCATGTCAGCTGCTATGGCTATTACCGTCGCTGAATAATACATTCAGTCTTTAAACATCACAGTAGGGGGTCGATTTGCTTTCTTTACTCGTGTGTATAGTGGTTAGAGTGCACAACTGTAAGTACATCTATATTTTAAATAGCGGGATTAGAGATAAGATTCATTTATTGATCCTCATGGGGGAAATTTGAGTCTTACAGCAGCTACAGCACAGAGTAAATACAGTTAGGGTAAATAAAATGATATTGGGTATGTAATGCAAGTACTATTATACAGCAGCATGACAAGTTACAACTATAAAAGAAAACACTATATATTATATATATATATGCACACACATTTCTGTAGTACGTAATGTAAAAGCGTGTTTGAGGGCGGTGCTAGCTCGGTGGTTAAAGTAGAGGTCTAACACCAAACCCCACCACTGCTACCGGCTGACCAGACATGATTGGCTGCGTCTGAGGGAGGATGGGATGAAGGGATTCCTCAATTGTGAGACGGGGAATAGCGGAGAGCAGAGAGTGCCTCTCCGTACGTGATACCGACCCCT